>NC_056725.1:1299611941-1299689441 GCF_019279795.1 Protopterus annectens | reverse complement strand
ATATATATATATATATATGTGTGTGTATATATATATATATATATATATATATATATATATATATATATATATATATAGATTCACCTTATAATCTCGAAATACTAAAATACTGAATTTTAGTATCGCGATACTATAAATGAGACTGATGCATGGTGTCAAAGCCATGGTCTCAAGCTAAATGCAAAAAAATGCGTAGTAATCCCCTTTGGAAAAAACAGAGTACCCGCAAACTACAACATAGGAGGTAATCCCCTGAAATCTGAAGAAGAAATAAGGGATCTAGGGACCTAAGTAGATAGTCAGCTTTCCTTTGATAACCATGTTGCCAAAGTGGTTAGAAAATCCTTCTATGTGACCCATCTGATCACGAAAGGGTTCGCATCAAGATCTAAGGATGTAATGGTGCCCCTCTACTCTTCCCTCATCAGACCCATTATTGAGTACAATGCACCAATTGGAATTTACCTGGCTAGACATCTCCAGCAGCTGGAGAGACCACAGAGGTACCTAACCAAGAGGATTACTGGCCTCAAACAGTTGCCCTATGCAGCACGATTGAAAAAGCTAAGACTGTTCTCTGTTGCATACCGCTTTCTCAGAGGCGATCTCTGTCTAACGTACAGAGCCATGTCCAACCCAGAATTGTTGAACATGCTCCATCTTAGCAAAACCAAATCTACTCGAGTTACATGCCCTAGGGATATAAACCTCAGCACAACAATGAACAGAACATGCTGGAGGGACAGATTCCCTTCACAGAGACTTCCCTTACTATGGAACAGGGTCCCTGATCTACATAAGACAGAGCCCCTCACTATCACTCTTCAAGAGGAACCTTGATGAGTGGATGGGTAACAGAAAGTTCACACCAGGGATCACACCAACAGTACTACTAGATAGGGGATAAGGGTACTAGCTGCTAGTACAAGGGTCTAGGGAACTACTAAAGGGGCGGTGAATACCGCACAATGTGGCTGGGCTAATATATGCCTTCGGGCAGATAGCCCAGTACCAACCTATGAACCTATAAAGCTGAAAGTGCAATTATGCAAAACGGCATAATATTGAATGAGTTAATGTCGAATCTGCAGTTGTGTTGGCAAGTTCGTGATGTGCGGTGTGGTTTGTGGATTTAGTTGGGGATTCAAGTAAGTGGTGTGTTTGTAAGGGTATTGGGTAGGGATTTTAGTGTGTGTGTGTGTGTGTGTGTGTGTGTGTGTGTGTGTGTGTGTGTGTGTGTGTAGCAGTGGGTTTTATGTGTTTGTGTGTTTAGTGTGACCTCGGAGTTAGTATATAAGTAGCGGGGGTGGTGCAGTGGGGCTTTCCCCCCTGCTTATAGGTAGGGTAGGTGTGTTTCTTTGTTCTGTTATGTTTGTGTGTGTTGTTTTGTTTGTTGTAGTGCAGTTAGGTAGGTGTATTTGTGCTTGTTTGTGTGGTGGTTTGTGTATGTGTATGATCGCAATTTTGAATTTCGCGGTTGTGGATTGTCATTTTTTTAATTTTGGTCTTTAAATAGATAGATAGATAGATAGATAGATAGATAGATAGATAGATAGATAGATAGATAGATAGATAGATATAGAGAGATGAGCCCTACAATGCTAATAACAATGTTTGAATTTCACCTTAAATAGTCACTTCAGCAGCTAAAGAAGTAAAGCTTTAAATTAACTTAGTTGAATTCGAAACCAAAAAAAATAGAATGCAAAACAATAAGCTTAAAATATAACCTAAATTTGTTTTTTTCATACTTTACCCTAATTGTGAATAGTAAATTAAATCTAACAGTTCTTCAGATCTAAAACAATCAAGTGCCAAGTAGTCTGCAAGGCAGCACAATTAATTGTTTCTATTTTTTGTGTGCTAAAAAATTAATATAAATGCCAAAAGATCTTCATGAGTAATTAATTCAGGCAGTAAAGAAGTAAAAAGCAAAACATTAGAGTTTATACTTTAAGCTGTAATTCCTAGTAATGTGCATTAGCTATAAGTCAGACATCAGCTCTTTAAAGTTTGCAAATCCAAATCCTAGTACAATCCGTGTACAGGCATGCAGTCTGCTAAATGATTTAGAAGCTATCTTTTTAAGCAGATATAAACTAACTGATATGGACTGCAACTCATACCAACAGATTCTTAAAAAAATAATGAACTAACTTCATAGGATCATAGGAAGTTACTAGGCTATTGGCCCTGAGTCCCTTACAAGCTTAGCCAAGAATTTAGCCCATGTTCCGATAAGTCAGCACCCTATGCCACTGTTCGCAGGGACATTGGTAGAATCCCAGGGGTGTATTTTCTGTTCCCCATCCAGTTATCCAGGTTGTGCTTAAAAAAGGATTAATGAGGTACTCTGCTTAATGTGGAGAGGGAGTCTTTTCCACAAAAGGGGGAGTCTCTGGGGTGCAAATCTGCCCTGTCAACAAGTCCTATTCATGTCACAGACCAGATTGAGGTCTTCCATGTGGGTTACTCGAGTGGTGCTTGACTTGTGAATATGCAGCAGTCCCATCAGGGCAGTGTCTATGTTGCTTTGTATGCCAGACAGAGGTCACCTCTGAGGAGTCTGTAGGAGACTGAGTAGAGAGGGACATGGCTTTTAGCCTCTCTGTATAGGGTAGATGTTTGAGGCCCTGGATTCACCGGGTGCGGAATCTCTGTGGTCTCTCCAGCTGCTGCATGTGCTTTGTGAGGTACATGCCAAAAGGGGCATTGTATTCAATAATCAGTCTTATAAGGGAAGAATACAGGAATGTTATGACCACCTTGCCCCTAGAGGAGATACCCTTACTAATGAGGTGGGCCATGTTGAAAGCTTTCCATACAACGGAGGCAATATTGTGATGAAATGTCAGTTTGCTATCAACCTGGGTTCCCAAGTCCCTCACGACTGATTGCATGCTTAGTGTCTTATTATCAATATGATAATTTGTGGGGAATTCATTCTCCCCAAAAGGGATGATGATTTATTTTTATTTTTTTGGCATTGAGTTTGAGGCCATGTTTCTGACATCAGTCATTTGTTTGGGTGAGACTGTCTTGGAGGATGTCCACATCATTAGGGGAATTGATGACAGTGCACAGCTTGCAGTCATCTGCAGAGTTGGTCAGCCATAGCCCACTAGTTTTGGCCTGCATCTCTGAGAAGTATATCTCTAATAGCAGAGGCCCCAAGACTGATCCCTGGGGTACACCACTTGTTATGGGTCTACTACATGAGGTGGCCTCCCCTATTTTGACTAGGTGGGTTCTATCAGTAAACCAGTTTGCTGCCCATCTGGTAACATATGGATTGATGTCTACTTGAGAATGTCTATCTATTATACCTGAGTGGGGAATAGTATCGAAGGCCTTGGCCAGGTCAAAGTAGGTGCACCATCTTCCCCTCATCTATAGCCTTGGTGACTGTCTCAAAGAAGTCAACCAAATTTAACAGGCATGACCACCCCTTGACAAAATCAAACTGTGTGGGATCAAGTGTCTAGAGGTTGCCAATGTCCTTGTTAATGAGGTCCATGATAATCCACTCCATGGCCTCGCAGATCAGGCTAGTTAGCCTGATGGGTCTATAATTTCCTGAATCAGTGGACACTCCACCTTTGTGCAAAGGGATGACAGTAGCTGTCCTCCACTTTGCTGGTACGAAGCTGGTACTCAGACTTTGGTTGCATAGGGTGCCTAATGGTGCTGCAATTTCCTGCCTGAGTTCATGTAGGATGCAGCCTGGGATGTTATTGGGTCCCATGGAGGCTGTATTTTATCCTTTGAGAGGGCACTGATGACTTGCTCCCTAGAGATAAGGGGGGGGGAGATATTGGGGATGTCCTGTTTTACTGATGGGGAGGCAGAGGAGTGAAGTTTTCACTGAACCAGTCTGCCAGCAGGTTGGCTATATCTACAGGGTTTGTGTATGTGGTGTCCTTGACCACTAGTTCTGAGCAGATCTGGGTGCTTCCCTTGAGATTGTGGACATATGTGAAGAAAGCCTTATAATTGTCTTTAGTAGATGTGGCCAGTTTGGACTCGAAGTTTGCTTTGGAGGATTTCACTAGTGCTCTTATTTGCTTGTTCAAGCTAAGGAGAGATTGCTTCCAATTAGGCACCTGCTCCTTCTTGGACCTGGTCAGCCTTTTTTCCCTTTATTATAGAGTTTCTTTATCACAGATGTCCACCAGACAGGTTTACTCTTTCTTGAAGAGGAGGATTTTGTCCTGTCTGGTATTCCTGATTCCATGCAGCTATATAAATGCTCATATAGTACTTTGGTGTAAGTTTGGACATTTATGTCAGTTTCTGTGGAGGTAGAGGGGCCTGTGAAGCTGTTTATACCTTACTTCAGATGGTTGTAATCAGCTTTGGAGAAGTTTTTTTGTTTGACCCTAGCTATGGGGGGAGGGGGTCAGGGGAGATGGTGACTTTGAAAGTGACTGCTTTGTGATCAGATCTTACCAGGGATGATGACACTGTAGGGATGCTGCAGTGGTTACTCATGTTGGTTAATACCAAATCTAAGATATTTTCACCTCTTATGGGGGTGTCATCCAACTCGTCCAAGGTATTTGCTTTGACAAAATCAAGGAATCTCTGGGCATTTGTGTTTTGCCATGAGTATTTCTTCCAATCTATGGTTGGATAGTTAAAGTCACTCAGGATCAGGGCAACTTCAAACAATAAGCTTTGCTTATCTTACCAGAAGTTACAGAGCAAACAAACTCACTGATCCATGTCTTTTACTGTGCAGCAGCTGCATTCCTGCCTGCGGCCAACATAGAAAGGTCACTTTTATGCACAGTGCTTAAAGTCTTACAGCATATAAAGAGCAGTATGATGAAAGCATCTTATTACAATCAAAAGGAAGGAAAAGCCTTTAATTCTTTTAATCTCATGACTATACTGATAATGGCAACAACCTCTGTGCTATGCTGCATGCCATTAGTATGGCAAAGCTCCTCATAATATTGTGAAAAGGCAAAGATGCAAAAAGGAGTTCATCAAAGTGCACTGGACAACAGCTATGGAAGGTACAGCCATAGAAAGTTTAATTATCATGATGCCCATCTATCTGAACATTGTATACAAGAGGGACATAATATATTCACTTTTGCTACGACAAAAAGCTCTTTCAGCAGCAGTTTAACAAAGAAACTCCAGAGAGGTTGCATGTTCATTCTCCTTCTGCTTTCTGCTATCAATTAGTATATGGCAACTGAATATAAGTACGTTATTTGTTAGTTTCTATAATCACCATGTTAATTACTATGAACAAACAAATATCCAATACTGATTAATGGATCAGACAGGTGACATATCTTTCATAAGACCATCATAGGTTTTATACTCTACTCAAGCTTTTGGACCCGACTTATACGAAGCATGGTAAAAAGTCTTTGGTGATGATGCAACTAAAGGTAGTTGTGTTGCAGTTTCTCCTTTCAGTGGGTCAGCACAGCATTTCTCCTTTTTTTTATTTAATTTTGCTGTGTTAGAAGTAGCCATCTTTAAAATTGATCAAATATTATTTGAAGACATTAGATTATAAAAACGTGACTTGGATTAGTTATGGTAGGGAAATTAACAGTGACAAAAATAAACAATACATATATTTAGAATGTTCTTGAGCAGATATACACATTTATAGTATTAATTAAAAATGGACCATATATAAAAATATGTCAAAGAAGTATACTGAAAAAGTCAACAGAACCAGAGAGCTAGAGAAAAGTATAGAAATGGTATCTTAACAGAGCAACCATTTTATTAATATTAGAATCTCTGAGCTTGGTTAAAACAGAAGTTTATTCAACAATAAGGCAGTCTTATCTGTTAGTGTCATTTGAGCAGGAGTGGACTGCTAATACCATTCATTCTCATTAAATGCCTTCTTGTAGCTTATTTCTGCCACTGTGTGGTACTTCACCAGCATGAGTTCTGAGATGATAGTGTTGTGAATGGGCATTTATTGTCATTGGCCGAATGAGAAACAGGGCTATATACTAAGTAAATGTGTGTATCTAAAGTGTTTCAGTGTTGTATGCATGTATAAAACCTTGCATTCCGATATGAATTATTGCTAAAATACTCTCAGTAAAATTGTACATAATTTATGTATTTTCATTTTAATACAATGATTTCATATTTAGTCTCCATAACAGAAGGTTACAATTTTTTCTTGGCTTGTTTTAACATAATAGATGACAGCCAAAAGTTAATATTGTATTGCAATACTCTTGACCATACTGATGCCATTATATTAGTATTGTTCAGGTTTTAGGGTTCCTAGATGGCACAAGTGTAACAAAAGGCAGTCAGTAACATTTCAAGTGTAATTGAAAATGAGGCACAATAAATATAAATGCAATATTTAATATAAACATAGTAATCGTTAGAGCTGGTGCACCCTACCTAATATATGAGAATGACAGAGCAGTAATGTTTCCTAAAATGATGATTATCCCTTACCTATTGTCAAATCACTAAACAGACTAAACGTAAGTCAACTCATCAGTAATTCTGAAAATATATTGTTACATCATTCACTCCTTGGCTATCTGTTGTTTGTTCTTCATTTACATTATTTCTTGCAGTTCCCGGTGTTATTAAATGAAGAGAATAAAATATTTCGATGTACAATGTACACATTGTATTGTGTTTTCAGACCACAACTGGATACCATGAAACCTATTAATTATACTTATTATTAATTAATGTTTTTTCTGTACTTGTGCTTGTCTCTATAACACTGCAAAAACATTCATATTTTTATGTATTTGTGATGCTGTTTTAATCATATAAATGTATCTGAAATTGTCCTTTAATGTGGAGCTTTTCTCCCCAGGCATCTCCCCGAAAAGGGCCTGTGGCCCAGTGAGACACCCTCAGTTAACAAATGTAAAATAAAACTAAAATAAAATGTTTTTCTTAAATCTGTAACAGGATTGTTTGCATTAACTAACAATGTCATTACGCAGTGTTAAGCTGCATCCACTTTGCAGCTGCATGTCATATATGCGTTAATTTGCTTTAGTGCATATTAAAGAAATAGTTGATGAGAAAGATAATTCTTTCAGTGAGGCTATGTTCTGATGTTATTAATATTTCTGTCTTTTTATAAATGCATTTAGTAAAAAATGCTTTTAGGTATATGTCGCCTGGAATACACAAGTGTATGGTTAATGACAGCAAAGTATGATGTTTGAATATGAATATATGTTATTTTGGTGAAGATTTTCTTTACTTGTGAGAAAAAGCTTTTATTCTTTAAAAATTGTATAAATTAAAAATAATAATAATATAGACCAATTTTAGTTACCTTTTAACCTTTAGTTCCTGAAATATTTCTAATATTATTACTCAGGTAAACAAGATTGCTTTTATATAAATCAACAAGTTTTCTTCCTTTGCTTATATTTGTCTTATGTTAGCTTCAAATAAAAAAGTGTATGATAAAATAGGTAATATAAACATGTGGAAATCGTGATGTTAAATTGCTGTGTTATTGAACTGTTTTTATGCCAACTAGATTTGATAATTTTGCATCAGTACATAAAGAGCTTTCACTGAAAGGCAATCACAAAATGAAATTAATAATCACTCATAGCTGGCTTATTTCATTATGGACTATATGTAGCTAAGTAGACAGAACAGTTAAGTATTTCACATTTTCAGAAACCAAGCCTCTTAACTTTAACTTCTCTTAAAATTACAACATAATTTAGTAATGTTTTAACAAACAAACCTTGAGCCTCAAAGATAACTCATAATGAAAGACTCTGCCATCTTGACATATGTGTTATTCATTGTACATTAATTAGGGGAGATTTAATGGTCTCTTAAAAACAAATTTTTGCAAGCTTGTAGTGACACCAACTGAACCTATAACCATGCATTAAACACCAGCAACAGAGAAGTGGCCTTTATTGTAGTGCACTATAAATCAATGAACAGATTCACATTTTTTTGGTGAGATTCCCTTTTTTAATATATTTTCATTTTTTTCTCTACTTTTTACAATCCCTCTTGGAAAATTCAGCAGGTGACTTATTAAATACAAATTCTTGTGGAAAGGATTCGAGTTCCAACATAGCCCCTTCCTGATCATGAGAGTATGCATACCTGCCAGAAGGTAAAACTGTAATACTGCAAAGGAGGTGTATATGCCTCCCAGGTATTTAACCATTCCATTGGCTCAATGTTGTTTAAATTAGGTTTTCCACCTACATAGCACTATCTGTAGGTATGTAGACAACCAATATTTCCATTAAATAATAAAGTTTAAAAACATGGTCAAATACCACAAGCAAAGCATTAGTAATTAAATGGTTTCATAAAATAACTGTGTAAAAGCCATGCCAATATTTGTATGATACTAAACTTATCACATACTGTCAAGAATACATGCAATCAAATCACTATATATTGATGGCTTGAATTTAAAGCAAATATTGAAACTCACCTTCTTTCTCTTGATATTTTAAAATAATGTATTCCTTAAAAGTAAAAACAAATCTTCACTATAAGAAGCAAATGCTTAGCAAGAGCATTTTCTACCTTATTTCTCATTGTTTTATAAAAAATGGCTTATAATAATCAAAAGCAATATTTGTTAATTTATTTACTTATGTTTGCTTGCGTTCCAGGATGGGGCACTGATCAGAAATGACCAACTGCAGGCACATTACAGGTTCTATGAAAACAGTAACAACAAAATTTAAATTTATATAACACATGTCATAAAATACTTAGGCCAGTATTCATAGCCACATGTGCAAATGTGATAAGGGTATTCCTAACAGATATGAACAAGCCCAGCAGAGGCAAGACTCACAGAAGCCATTTTCACTAGTGCAAAAAATGAAAAATAATGAGACAAAAATGATAAATGTTGCAAAGCATAGTATCGTAACGAGGCTTGCAACTCATAGTCCGACATCCATGCAGCATACACATCCATTGTTAAAAGTGATGCTTCACCTTTGATATTGGAGTTAGAATCCACTATCTTGTTTGTCCAAGTATGCACAAGCACTTCTTTGGCACACAAATGAATTACTTCCCCCAGCAATCCCTTCATTAATTTGTATTAAGTATGCACAAGCACTAAAATGACACAATAAATTATTTTGCCCAATGATCATTTCATCAGTCTGACCATTTATGCAAAAGCACTTCCCTGACACAAAAATGAATTATTTCCACAAGCGACATCTTCGGGTCCAGGTATGCACAAGCACCAAAATGAAACATTTCCTCAAGCAACCTGTTCAATAACATTTCCTAGTATGTTCAAGCACCAAACTAAAACATTCACCCAAGCGACCCCTTTGGTAAAATGTCTAGGTATGTATAATCCCCAAAATGAAACATTCACCCAAGTGGCCCCTTTCAGTAAAATGTCCAGGTATGCACAAGAACCAAAATTAAACATTTCTTCAAGCGTCCCCTTCAGTAAAATGCCCAGGTATATACAAGCACCAAAAGTAACGATTTTCTCAAGCATCCCTTTCAGTAAAATGTCCAGGTATGCACAAGTATCAAAATGAAGCATTTACCCTAGCAACCCTCTTAAGTAGAAATGTCCAGGTATGCAGAAGAACCAACTAATCTCCCCTCACACTTCTGTATTCTCTGACAGTACCGCTGCTTACTTGTATAAGTTCAGGGCTGTTTTACATCCTTCATACGCAAATGAGCTAATTATAGATTTAATGTCTATGAATCAAACTCGTACACATAAGTGTAAAGCCCCTTAACAACATAGTAGCTGTCAAGACAGAAACACCCAAAATAGGGTAAAACCACGAAAATGAAAGCACAAACAGCCACTGAAGACGACCACTGGTAATGCGGAAAAAATACTGACTTTATTGAAGAAATGACTAAGTGCTTTCACCAGTCAATACTGGCTTCTTCAGAGTCATTTTACAATCACAATTAAAATTAAAACACCTTTATAGTAACTGCCCTATGTGAATAAGCTGACATCACACTATAACAACCAATGAACATCCTAATCCACTTTTTAAAAGGTGCATTTGTTTTAACTGAATGCGGTTTTGGTTGAGAAAGTAAATGGTCACCAGTTGTGTGAAACAGGCAATTCCTGGTCTGGGGAATATGCCATTTCCTCAGGGAATGTGGGATCTCAGAGTTGGAATAAATAATTAACAGGTAGTGTTTGCATGGTTCAAGGTTAATGCTCAAAGCACCCACAGAAGTATGTCAACATTTTGTTGTCAATGATAATGTGCAAGCAGTAGCATTGTCAATGTTTAGTGGACTCAATCTAGATACCTAGATAAATTGACATATCTATCTATCTATCTATCTATCTATCTATCTATCTATCTATCTATCTATCTATCTGTCTATCTGTATATTTGGATCATTTAATTTGCAGTTCACTTTATGGACAAAAAGAAAAAAAACTGTGGTTCATTTCTTCTAAAACTCAATTCATTGAAACTGCATTTTGCCTATGGTAGTTAGGTACAAACCTGCACGTCACATGGTGGATAGCCAACTAGCTCACAGACAGGACCTACAGAGGTAGAAGTGGGGAGTCCACCTCTATAAACAGGCCAGTCACAAGTGCAGTCCCTCAGGGATCATCCTTGGACCACTTCTTTTTGACATTTACTTCTCTGAAGTCAAGGTGAATATCAATGGTCTCTGACTAAATTTGCAGATGATTGCAAATTAAGAGCTGTCATTGAATCCCACATCAACACAAATGTTCATCCTGGATGGGCTGACACAGACAAACAACTAGTGTCAGAGCCATGCCAGGAAATGCATAATAATATCCTTCGGGAAGGCACCCACCCCTGATAAACATTATATTGACAACACACCCCTTAGACTTGATCCAGTAGTCAGGGGCTTAGGGACACACATAGATAGTAATCTAGCCTTTGACCATCACATGTCTATGGTAGTGAGGAAATCATTCTACATTGTGCAACTTATAAACAAAGGTATGGCATCTAGCTCCAAGGAAGTCATTGGTCCATTTTATTTGGTATTCAACATACCTATCAGTGAGTACAATGCCCCCTTGATATGTACCTAACCAGGCATATACAACTCTTGGAATGTCCAGAGAGGTTCAGTAAAAGAATACAGGGCATAAGTAATATGTCCTACGTAGACCACCTCAAGGCCCTAACCCTGTATTCTGTCTCCTACAGACTGTTGAGGGGGAGATCTATGCCTGTCATACAGGCCATTGATAGACCCCACTCTGAAGGACCTCTTACATATCCACAAAACAAACAGCACCAGAATTAGCTGTTCTAAAAACTTAAACCTTGCCTATGATATAAATAGAACTTGCTGGAGAGACACGTATGTATCCCAGAGACTACTCCATCTCTGGAATAGGTTCCCCATCCATGAGAAGAAGAGTTCTTCCCTAATCCAATTCAAGTGTAACTTGGACAATTGGATGGGGAGCAGAAAATTCATTACTGGCTTAGCACCTATGTCTCTAATGGACACAGTCAACCTGTAAATGGTCCTTCTCCCAGCCTCTTCTTGTAAATGGTCCATCTCCCAAGCCCATGCTTACATCAAGGAAGCAAGAACTTGTCAGAGATTTGGGATATATGGCTAGGCTTAAAAAGGCCCTTTAGTTGTTACCCTAGTAAACACCTATGAACCTATGGTTTCACTCCTAACAGAGTTTCAGCAATGTATATAAATCCTTTGTGAAGTGATTTATTTATTTATTTATTTATTTGCAGTTGGTTTACCAGGATGGTCCATTGGGCTAAGATAGCCCATTTTCAATGGAGTCCTGGGGAGAAAAGCTCCAAACATAAAATATACAAAATATTTGATAATAAACATGCAGAAGAATACACAGGATATAATAAACAAGTTTGTGCAGTATTACAACTACACGTACTACTACAAGCATGAATTTATATACAATTTAAAGGAAGAATAAGTGTGGAGGATGGTAATAAGATGGTGTATAGTGGCAAAGAGGTATTTAGACTGTTTAGAGCATAGTCTGAGGGTTGTTTGCTTTGTGCCCATATAGGTTGTCTGGGCTAGAGTAGAGTGTTTGTGGGTGGATATGAGTTTGAAGGGAAAGAATAGGATATTATTGACGGTATATAGATAAGGGGTAGGAGTAATAAAGTGTGTGAGTGTTCTGATATGAATGTATTTGTGATATGAAAATGGGGAGAATGATGGGCATTGGGAGGGCTTTTACGATAGGTAAGACAGGTTAATGTCAAAAGAAATAATAATAGGGTCAGAGCTGAAGAAGATTTTATAGTCATGGTAAATAGAGGTGAGGTGGTGTGTGTAGCAGTGTAAGGGAGGATTAATAGTGTGTTGAAGTGTAGGAAGTGAAATAGAGATATATAATTATGGGTGGAGGCGTCAAGTACCAATTATGTTGGGATGGTTATGGGTGTATCTAGTGGCTATAAATGTGGAAGTAGTGGAGGCGGGTGGAAATTGGGGGCATGGTAAGGGAGTGGAGTGAGCGCGCAGGGCGAATGGAGTGAGTAGAGCCAAGGAGAAGGAGGCAGAACAAACCAACAAAAAACTATCAGTGGAACAGGGAGCAAGCACAAAGATAAGGAGGCTATAGGTGATCAGTTCAATAGATTTTTCAAAATAGTTCTCAATATTAAGTATACAAAGAATTTTGGTTGTAGGGGGTATTCCAACAAGATGTTCCAAACCATGGAGCTGTTAAAAATATACCACAGTGACTCCATTACAGTATACCTGCTGCGTAGACTACTTCATGAAGTAACGGTTTCTGCTATATATATATATATATATATATATATATATATCTATATATATATATATATATATATATATATATATATATATATATATATATCTATATATATATATATATATATATATATATATATATATATATACACACACACACACACACACACACATTTATATTGTTTCCTGTCATGTGAGACAATATCCTTCTTTGTCCTGATATGTATGTTTCTCTATCATTCATCAATGTGGAACTGAGCAGAGCTAAATCATTAGAATTATTGCCTCTCCTTCCTTAAATACATAACTAGTTTATTCACAGGTGTGCATTCCTGTTGTGCTGTACAATCGCTGTGCAGATATGTGGTACATGGCTGTGAATTCCAACCTGAAGCTTCTAATGGTAAAAAGAAAGTCTGACTTTCTGTTAACATCATATCCCCTAACCTTCTACTAAATGCATCCTAGTATATGTAGTTGGTTATGGCGTAGCATGCCACAGCCACCCTATAACAAATATACTGGCCATTAAGCATTTATTTCTTAGTTTATAGTAATATTTGAGCAATTAAAATAATCTACATTTAATTTTCAGTGTTACACTACTCATTAAAAGTTGTTCATTTCCTGAAATAATCTCCACTAAACATAAATGGTTTCACCTCTGATGCTGCACGATAAGTAATATGTATATAGATATATATAAATATATAGATTTACTTTATAATCTCAAAATGCTGAAATATCGAATTTCAGTATCTCGAGACTATAAAGCCAAAAAATCAAAATACCGAAACCCCAAAAGTGAGAAATTCAAAATCATGACTTTAAACACACCCTACACCATGCAAACACACATACACCTTCCTCCCCACACTACAACAAACAAACAAAACACACTGAAACACAACAACACAAGTACACAACCCTATCCTACCCTACATATAAGAAGGGGGCAAGCCCTCCTGCACCCCCATGTGGGGGGCTATGCCCCCACACCCCACTACTTATATACATAACTCCAAGGTCGCAGTAGGAAGACAAAGACACAAAACCCACCAATACACAATCTACATTCTCCTCGCACAAAAACACATCACATACGTACAGACACCACCATTCTCAACACTTACACATTCACACTCTCACCTACATACCGTAGCCTACACCTACAACTTGCCAACACACTAACATACACTAAAATCCCTACCTAAAACCCTTAAAATATAAACACTTACCTGAATCACCTTAATACAGCGCACCACCACAACCTCTGATTCGACATTTCCAGATTCAGTTATGTGGTCTTTTGCAGAACTGAGCATTCGCTAATTTAGTCTCGAGATATTGAAATTTAAGATTTCAGGATTTCAAAATTGTGAAGTGAACCCATATATATATATATATATATATATATATATATATATATATATATATATATATATATATATATATATATATATAGGGTTCCATTTATTTGGTTTGAATTAATTTGGTCTAATTTTAGATGTTAAGCATTCCAACAATATTTATTTAAACAAATAATGTATTTTTGAACATATACAGTTAGTTTTGTGGTAGTAATGTATGTGAATTTTGCTATAGATTGACATAGAAAGCTATAGGTATGTTGCAATTTGTGTGGTCTTTGCGATATTGCACACATTTGGTTATGGGAGTTTGCCATTTTCCCCACTGTTGTGCAATCTCAGAGTTGGAACATATAATTAACAAGGGGTGTGAGGGGTGTATTGGGGCTTTTCCCTTCAAAAACCCTGTTTTAGTTTTTTTTCCAATTTTTTCACTTTTTTATTGTTTTAAATTAAGTGGTTTTAGATGCATTGAACTTAGACTAAGTGATTTTAGATTATCTATACAGACTCTCTCTCTCTTTATATATATATATATATATATATATATATATATATATATATAAGTTGGTATATATAGTTAAGGGGGTGTGGGGGCGTGAAGCCCCCCACATGAGTGGGTTTGATTTACTTCAGTTTGTTTTTTCACCATGGTGACCCAGTCGTTAGTGTTCCCATAGTGACAGGGCCATCTTCCAGGAGTTTCATAATATGAGGTTTCACTGAATTTTTCCCAAGATTATGAAATTCGAGTAAGTAGCCTTTCGATTATATAAACTATATCCATATATGTGTGCGCACGGATTTGGATGATAATGAGTAGGAGACGAGTATTTTTGTGAAATGTCTGAATACCAAAGGGATGTGAATTTTTCCTTCTCCTGCAATGCATGATATCAGAGTTCATAGGATCATAAGAGATTACTAGGCTAATGGCCCTAGGGCCCTTACAAGCCTTGCCAAGTACAGCCCCTGTTCCCAAGAATATCAAGGTATTAATTAGAACTAAGTCAACAAGTACTGCTCCTGTCCAAGAGGGCACAGGTGAAACTCCCTGGGTGAATTTATGGTTTAAACAGCAAAGATGGTGCTAGACTAGTAAGACTGTCACATGCAGTTTAGAATCCACTCTTTCTGTATCTTGGTAACTAATTGAATTACTGATTTCTTTGGTCTATTCAAAGAGGAAAAGTTATTGAACTAAGTAACTATGAGTTTTTTGCCCATCTGATGAAGTTCTATGAGATGAAAACATAAGGGGAAGTGTTTTTATCAGCGTTTATGTTATTTGTGGATATGTGTTCCTTTTGCTGTGTTTGAACATTAAATCACTTGTGTGTTGGAACTGCTGGTCTCCAGTGCCTAATTTTGAATTTATGTTTTCCCATCCAATCAATCAAATTATGCATAAATAGGGTCAACAAGGTGGTCTGCTTCACCTGAATTGGAAGTTTGCTCCAGAGGAGAGGTAACCTCTGTCTCTCCTGCAAGTCCTGTTGATGTCACATACTAGGTTGAGTTCCCTAGAGTGAGTGCATCTTATACCATTTGGTTTATGTATGTGCAGATTTTCCATTAGAGCAAGATCTGAGATTGCTTTTTATGCAAGGAAGAGGTCAGCTTTGAGTAGTCTGTAAGACACAGAGTATAGTGATAGCGATTTCAGTCTGTTGGTATACTTAATTTAGCCAGACTGTGGTGGATGCAGTCCCCTACATGGGGATAAAAGTTAAGCATTCCCCCTGCAATAATACTTATTTTGATGTTTTCAATGGTTTGCTTTTCAGCAATGTTTTTTAGTATCTGTGCATTTGGGGACCATTTTCTTCAGTACTCTGTCATATACCCATATATGAGCTCAGCATGGAAAGAGATTCAGTGTGGCTGGAACCGTGAAATGAAAACTCTAATTGTGATGCTTATTTTATTTCCTCAGCTGCAAAGATAAACTAGACCATGAGGATATTGTCTTAAGATAATGCATATGTTGTCTAAGAGACAGTGGCAGTGAAGGTAGAGCAGCTATCTAAACATGAAACCTTACATATTGTTAGGTTCAAAATCAAGTCTATTCATATTTGATAACATCCAGTTAGCTCTCTTCAGGGTACAGTAGTGGTGTTCAGTTCTCTGGGCAACAGAAGCAAGATCAATTTTTTTACCAGTATTTGAAGGTAAAATCCATATTCAATAACACTGACTTGGTTTTCTTCAGGTAGATGTAATATATCTGCATATGTAAAACAATTTGGATTGGAGCAAATCTTCAAATTCAGCCATGTTAATTGTCTTGAATCATCAGATATGATCTGAATAGTAACCGTATCATCTTTATGTAGAGCAATCCTGAAGTTACTAAGGTAGGCAGTCCTTAGATATATGGAATAGATGAAGGGCTAAGGAAATGAACCCTGAGGAACTCCTGACTTAACACTAGTCTAGAAAGAGTAAACATTGCCAGTTTTGACTTGAAGTAATCAACTAGTGGCTAGATGGCTGGAGAACAAAAGACATGCATCAGGATACGATAAACTCCATGTAGGTTTTGTGCAGAGCCTACATGGAGTGTTTTCACATACATGAAGTTGCTGATCATGCGGCATTGTGCCATGCGTATTAATGAGGTGCAGTGTGCCTATGAAAGGTTTATTGGCTCGCACCAGTGTTGTACTCCATTAATAATCTACTCCATTATAAAAAGGAACATTTTTAGAAGGCCACTTGCTGCATGTTTGCAGGACTTCACAGAAGTGTATTTCTTCACAAGATATCTTTACAGAGGAGTATTGAACTCCAGCAGGTATGGTCCCTTTTCATTACCTACATAATACGTATGCTGGGATATATTTATGAATAATGTGAAGCAAAGGCTTTTACAGTTTTATCTGTATACATTAGTTAGAAGTGAACTGATGGCATGACCTTGCTTATCAAGCATTTCAGGGGTACACATGATTGACAATACATGAAAATATAATGCTGTGTGATAAATATGTACAGATACTTCAGGGACAGGTCATTTGAAAGCACTTTTAGCATTACAAAGATGTTTCATTAGCAACATGGTTCATTTGTCTGTTATTTTGTGGGTGGATGAAGGGAGCAAAGAAAAGTTACTGTTATGTCACAAAGTAGAATGAACTGTTCTTTATTTGGGGGGGGGGGTTGAGTTTACTGCTAAGGCACAAACAAAGATATGTTGCTCTTGAAACTTTACTTTTTTTTGCATCCTGCCTGTTATTATTTCACATCTGTAGACTGTTTTATGTTTTTTACAGTGGGTAATACTGACTGGCTACCTTGACTTTTTTATCTGAAAACAGTTACTTTGTAGTTACATGATACTTATGTGTATTATCATTCTGTTGTCTTTTAAAACACAAACAACGTCAGTAAGCCAGAGATCCCCATTTCACAATGTGGACAGCAACATAATTTTTGATGCTGTCCTCCTACATGGGGCATTTCTGCGGGGAAGAGGTAGACCCAATATGGCACCACGGGCACCACTCCTGAATCTGAAAAGGAGCTTCCAGGTAGGCTTTGTTATATGACCAGTTGAATACTGTTGTATAGTAAAACAACATAAATGCTACTTCTGTGTCACATCTTTTTTTTGGGGGGGGGATTGAATGTTGCTACAATTATACAATTATAAGCTTAGTCTGGTGTTGTCAGCCATGTTCTTGTTGAAAGTAGAGTTGATGCAGATATAGAGGAGTACATGTGTTACTCCCTGTCTTACTTTTAAATGTGATGATGTTGTCCTTAACTCTTGCTTAACTTCTTTCAGGAATATCAGGAATCCAGTAAGATATGCCTCCTGCAGATATTAAGCCAAAGAAATTTATGTCAGTACTGCAGGTCAATTTAAAGAAATATCATAATGTGTCATTTTAGGCCTGTTTTGTGTATTGCTATACGGTCTGTAATAGTGACAGCACTGTTAGTTGTTTAGCATGTATTGCACCATAGTAGAGCAAGTATTAATGTATGCCTGTGCGTCTTCCTTTTTATCACAGGTGATGTTATTCAGTACACAGGCAACTCAGCTATTGTATGTTCAGCTGACTCAATTTCTGACCTACAATACAAAACTCAGTTGACCTTCTCCACCACTGAAACCTGGATGTACACTAACCACCTAGCCTTTAATCCAAATCAAACCAGAATTATACTATTCACCCTAAGAAAGCAACTCTATTAGACAAAAGTAAGTTCTCTATATATTCTCAAAGTAACTAAAGAGATGTTAGCCACACAAAGCTTCTAGGAGTCACTATAGATGAACATCTCAAATTTGATATGCACATGCAACATAACATCCACAAATTCCATCAAAAGATAGGAATTCTCTATAGACATAATCACTTCCTAAGCCCCTCAACTAAACAAACCCTTGCTTCAACTTACTTACTCCCTTCAGTCATCTATGGTGCTCCACTGCTGTTAACCTCTAGTCCTCATTAAAGGCTAAGCTCAAGACTTGTTACAACAAAATAGCCAAGTTCACAACTAATGCCAAATATTCTACCCATCATTGCACCACTCTATGCTCCCCAAACTGGCTTGACTTCCACGCTACCTCCCCTATTTGCAACTAACTACAGCACACAAAATGATCTTTAAACCTACCGAGTGTCTTGTCCTCAGCTCAATATTTACATATTACTACCCAAAGATGACACTCAGTTCTGAAAATCAGCAACTCTTACATAAGCCAATCCTTCCGGCTGGCCAGATCCTTTACTCCTGCCCCGTAGCCAAAAATTGTAACGCTCAACCGTAATCCATTAGAACAAATAAGAACACTGCCTTTTTCAAAACTTCATTATGTGAATACTTATCTTCTACCTGGAACCGCACATGCACACAGCCTCCTTAAAGTTTTGAGTACATGTGATGTCTCCATAGCTACCATCTTATAATGTTCACTGTAATTTCTTACTGCTCTAATACTGGGATAATTGTAATATAATGTTCCGCCTCTCTACTTATTTACCTATATTCTATTGTTTTTGTCAACTGAGTACTTATCTACTGTTGTAGTTACTTATGAAGTGAATATTTTCACTACTCTACATAATTACTGTTCATTGAATGTATTCACTGCTCTATGAATATCACCAATGTATGCTATCTGTGGAGATTTTCTTCCCAGGTCTCCACTGAAAATGGGTTTTGATCAGCCCCATGGAATTTCCTGGTAAACAAAGTACAAATAAATAAATAAATAAATAAAATCATAACAGTGGGAGTGTGAGCCCTATGCTACCTGATGTCAGTGTCTCAGCAGACACTGATTATGATGGTGGCCAAACTGAGACACAGTTGGGTAGTGCAGAGGTTGAATCTGACATAGAGGTTGACATTAAGCCACCCACTTCATTTTCCCTGGACACAGCCAGTAGACCTACGCTTACCCAGTGGTGAAACTTTTTCTGTTTGGCATATACATATCAAAAGCAAAAGGAAATATCAAAGGGCTTTGGCCAACTAAGTTTGAGATGACTGCATTAGGAGCAGTTATTGAATGCCCAAATGACTTAACTGTCATTCAGAAAGGTTTGTTCCAAACAATAAATGGTGCCAGAATCATGAATTTAGGCTAAACTCCAAGAAATGCATCATCGTATCCTTTGAGAAGTCATCTACTCCAGGGAACTGCCAAATTAACAATACCCCATGAGAAATGACCCAGTTGTTTGGCATTTTTGGAACTTGTGTGTACAGTGACCTAACTTTTGACCAACATGTGCCCAGAGGCATAAGAACGTCTTTCTATATTACACAGCCTATAAACAAATTGATTGTGACTAGATCTAGAGATGTTATTGTCCCCCTTTACAAAGCCCTCATTAGGTCAATCATTTTGTATAATGCCCATTTTGGCATGTATCTGTCCAGACTCATGCATCAATTGGAATACCCACAAAGATACCTTACTAAAAGGATACAAGTCCTAATGAGTAGATCTTGCATGGACCACCTCAAAGATTTATCACTATACTCAGTATCCTACAGAATAGTGACGTGTCTGCCATACAAGGCATTCTCTGACCTAATACAGATGGACCTACTGAACAAATGGCATCAGAAATACTCTGTCCAGGTATCTTAACTGAATGTTGTGGAGAGGTGGATATATATCCAGAACAGACTATTCAAGTAAAACAAAGCTCATCCCTGTCCATATTCATATGCAACTTGGATCTAAGGATGGGTAATAGAAAATGTACTCCAAGATTACCCCTCGTGCCACTAATGGATAGAGACAGATCCTAAATGCTGCATCCCTTACATGGGTCCCCTCAAATTATCCACAGTGTGATCTCATTTATTCTCATTAGGGCTAATATACAATTATCAGTCATGGGATAGGTAAGACAAATCAGGAAATGTTAATTCAAGCACCAAAAGGGAAATTGGCTAAGCTTAAAATGTCCTCCAAGTGAACCCATGTTATGGTAGTAAATAGTTTTAAAAATTGTCCTTTTTAGATCAGTAAGTGCCCCAGTCACCCTCCAACACCCCAGTCTTCAACAGCTTCTGGTGCCTCTGTAGCTAGCACTAAGCTTAGTTGTGTTCTTGCAGACTCTCACACACCACTTTCACATGGAGGACCCCTACAGATCCACACACATACTACAGTTACATGGTTCAGCTTTCCTGCTTCCCTTTCTTACTCACACACACTCACTGACCTTTTGTGTCAACCTAGGCTTCCTGCCCCCCACACAACATCCTGTGCAAGTGATGATAACTGTGCCATATCCCTGTTTTCTCTCTTTTGGATTCAGGGACACAAAAGCTTTGTGTCTGATGCACGGGATGCATAACTACATTAGTGCTTAGTATATCTGCATTTGTGTTGTTGAACTGATAATTGTACCTGTCACTTATATTTGCCTTTCTAAGTTATACAGTGGATAGCATCATCATTACATTAATCTATGGTGTATTTTCTTGTGAGGGCTGTGAAGTCAGAAACTGCAATGTGTCTCATTACTTTCTAGCTTTCCTCTATAATGATTTTCTAGTACAAACTTATGATGACATCTTATGTCACGCCGTCACATTCTGATCTTAGGATTGTATGACAGCACTGTAGTCAAATCTCATCAGAACAATAATACAGAATAATGATCTCTTTTGCATGCACCTCACCAGCCAGAAGCAGCAGCTGGACAGACCATAGGGCTTTCTCATCAAGATAACACAGAGCCTACAAACCATGCCATGATGTATGTGTATAGATTAAGACATATTAACAATGGGAGGCCAGCAGAAAAATGTGTCAGAAAAAGAAAAAAACACTAAGAATGATACATACATATCAAACTATAAATAACTTTATTATGCAGACCGGTTTCGGCAAAACAATGCCTTCTTCAGTGTAGAAAAAAATTTAAAGTACAACAGTAAGCCACATGAATATTTATAGACCACCCCCACCAATGAGATCCAAAGTATGTTCCCACAAGTGCTGACACATACAGGAAAATTAAAAGAAAAACACAAGATGTATAAAATAAAAATGAATATAAAATGACCATTTGGGGACTAGAATGCCAAATTACCCTCCTGTCTAGCCAAATACTGAAATGTTCTAGCACAACAGACAGATATAACCTGATCAAGATACCAAAAGCAGACCCTTAGTTAGAACAAAACCAAAAAAACAGAGAGAAATATCTGTTCAAAGTAGAAATATCAACCTTGGAGAAAAACATATTTATATGCACTACAGATGTATCAAAATATCATCCAAAACAATAATTTGTCCAGGAATAACATGTAAACACTATTAATGGGCAAACAATAAATCATGACATTGCCCAAGTACTATGCCCAAAAAATGAATATGCAACAGAAAGAGGTTCCATTCATAATGAATTGTGGTTATAAATGGTCATTACGACCTGGTGGAAATAACAATATGACATGTATACATTGTTAATGGGCGAACAATAAAAAAAACGAATCAATCAAGACAAAATTTGGCAACAGAAAAATGTTCCATTCATAATAAATTGTGGTTATAGATGGTCATTAAGACCTGGTGAAAATAACACACCCAATGTGATGATCCAGTATTTTTCCTTGTGATTGAGTATATTGTGCCATCCCTGAGGATTGCTACGATCACCAATGATCCTGTCTATAACCATAAAGGTAAATTGAGCATTGGGGTGTTTCAATGTATGGCGATACAAGGCATTGGTTTCCTTCTGGGTTTTAATATCCGATCTGTGTTCATTAATTCGTGTTCTGAGTGGTCTAGAAGTTTGGCCTACATAAAAGGCTTGACACCGACAAGTTGCCAAATAGACCACCCAGCTACTACTGCAGTTAGCAAACATTTTACACTGATATACTCTGCTAGTATTGCGACTAGTGAACTGTTTGAGTTTACTAAATTGTTTACATGAGCCACAATGACCACAGGGGAATGTACCCACTAGTTCATCACCAGACATGGTCAACTGTTTATATATGGCTCCCCCACTTTCTATGTTTTTGAAATGAGAAAATATGGAACCCAATGTTTTGCCTCTTCTAAATGAAAATCTACACTGTGGACCCAGTAAGGACCTCAAGTAATCATTGGCCATAAGAATGTTCCAATGTCTGTTGACAATTCCCCTAATGGCATTTGAATTTCTGCCAAAGGTGGTAACCAACCTGACCATAGAGTCCGGGGTGTCACTGTCCTGTGTTTTGTATTGTAATAGAGTATTTCTGTCAATGTTGGTAGTCCAGGTCCAAGCCCTAGTAATATCCAAGTGTCTGTATCCTCTGTTAGCAAATCTATGGTAAAGATCTGAACTGGCACAATCATAATCCAATCGTGTGGAGCTTAAACGTTTCATACGCATAAATTGTGACTTCGGGATGTTGCAGATGGTGTGGCGTGGGTGCATGCTGGAAGCATGCAATAAGGTGTTATATTGAGGATATTTACAGTAAATCTTGTGTTCAAATATATGATCCCAATTCTATGACTGTAACATCCAAAAATTGATGCTTTCTAGACCAATCTACCATAAACTCAATCCCCCAGATATTATGATTGAGGTATTCAACGAATTCCTGCAGATACCTAGCATCTGCCCGCCACACCATCCAACAATCATCCAGGTATCTGCGCCAAATATCAATTTCCACTAAATAGATATTATGAAGTGGATCATAGATCATGCATTCCTCAAAGAATGCCATAAACAGATCAGCATATATGGGAGCAAATGATGCTCCCATAGCCGTACCCTGGAGTTGCCAAAAACATTGTCCTTGAAAGTAAAAGACATTCTTGTTGAGAACGTGTTCCGTCATACAAATCAGTAGGGTATTGAGCCCAGGTGAGTACAGTGCAGCTCTGTCTAACCAATACTGTAAGGCCTGTAAACCAGCCCAATGAGGAATGCTGGTGTACAAGGCCTTAACATCCAAAGAACACATAAGCCATCCAGGCTCAAGTTGGCTATCCTGAATAATCTGTAAAAATTGGGTCGTGTCCTGCAATCTGGCAAGACCAAGAGGGGTTTAAGATATTGTGTAAGGAAGGCAGATAATGGTTCCTTCAAGGAGCCAATACCTGATACAATTGGTCTACCCGGAGGATTTGTAATAGATTTATGTATCTTTGGAAGCAAGTAGAGGATTTGTTTCTGAGGATCTTTGACAGTAAATTGCAATACACAATTCTTGCTTATGATACCTTCCTCAAAGGCCAGATTGAGGAACGAATCTATTTCTTGCTTGAAATTCTTAGTGGGATCAATGGCCATGTTCATGTAACATCTATTATCAGACAGTTGTGAATTGCCCTCACTCAAATATGCACTCATGTTCATGACCACCACCGCACCACCCTTATCAGCAGGTAAGATAGCAATATTGTGATTGTCACGTAATTCCTGCAAAGCTGAAATATCATGTGATATTAAATTATGTCTCGATATATCATACTCCCTGTGTTCAAAGTGTAAATCCCTAAGTACAGATTGCATGAAAATAGAACCATTTCTATTCATCGGAGGCTGAAAATCCGATTTGTCGAACCTGAAGTCATTGGATCTTTGAGACTCCCTATCCGCAAAAAACAGTTTCAAATTCAAATTGCGACAGAAATTCATGACATCAGTGACAATATGATACTCATTACAAAATAAACGGTCTGCATAATAAAGTTATTTATAGTTTGATACGTGCGTATCATTCTTAGTGTTTTTTTCTTTTTCTGACACATTTTTTCTGCTGGCCTCCCGTTGTTAATATGGAACTCTTTGGCCGTGCATTAACTTATGCGCATAGCAGCATGTTTGGTTGTGGATTCTTAGCTATGCTGTAGGATGTGTCGGGAAGCTATCATATCGTGTACAAGGGAATTCTCCCCTGACTTTAAAGAAACTTGCTTTTGGGACTCCTTTGGATGTACTATTAGTTATCCTTTCAACAGTGGTTGCATATTTAAAAAATAAGTTGTACTTTTTAAGGTTGCGCTTATTTTTTCGTTAATTTTGGTTTATTGGTGACCATTTGGGACAATGGTGAGCAGCATCACATTTGTTTGGGCCTATTGAACCAGCAAGTGGCGCCTGGTGAGGACTTTTTATGCTTGGACAGAAATACTATGGAAAATAACGGTTGCTACGTTCTTTATTCCCTTTACCATTGTGAACACGAGGTTGGCGCTCATTTTTGGTTCTGGGAAGGTCGTTTACATCAAACCTTTTGGGTATATTTATTTGAACTGAGCGAGCGTGCTTATATGGATAATTCTTTGCAACTTCATCAGCATTTGTTACTGCCATTTTTTCTTCAGTGATTGGGAGTTACCGTTGGAACTGTTTTGGTGACTTTGGACTAAGGTTTTACCCAAATTTAACTGTTTATGGACCTTATTTTTATTTTTATTTTTTTGACAGTTGGTATCACAATTTTTTGGAATGTATACAGCATTTTCAATTTTGTATCACGGTTTGCATTTTATGTATAAGTTGTGATTTTGGCTTTTAGCCATTATAGTTTATTGTACATCTAGATCAGCAATAGGCCATTCATATGTGACAGGCCTTGACTTATACCTGTTGACCATTTTCATCTTACACATTTAGTGTTGTATTGCAATTTTTTTATTTGGACTGGTTTGTATACAATATCACTAGTTTTGTGATCAAGTCATTAGCCGAGCTTTAACAGTATGGTCTAAGCTGTATAGGTTAATTGCAGTTTATATTATATACCACTTTTCAGTGGTTTTGGGTTGGCGACATTGGGGTGATTACTATTAATGTGATCGCTTCACCTTAGGTCCATTTGCTCAATATGCCCTTATGAGGATAATCAGGCTTATTGGGTCATTCGTGTTAGCCTAATTGTTTGGTGGGACTTGCCATATTTGTGTATATGATTCGTATAGAATTTCTGTTTGGTTCCTTACCAATTTTTCTGTGGGGATTGCCATCAGCCTATGGTGGGTCTGTATACGTATAGATTGGTTACATACATTCTTCTGGACATTCAAGGCATAGGTGTCTATTTTTTGGGCCTATACACTGTTATATCTAATATATGGGCTCTATAGGTTGCTGATTATTCTCATTTAGACATATATATTTATTACTTTATGTGTCTATTTTTTGGGCTTACCTATTGTGGATCTGTACACAAACAGATTTGATACACACATTCGTTTAGACACCTATGTCATTGGTGTCTATCCTTTTGGTTTACACACTGTTATATTTAGTATATGGGCTCCATAGGTTGCTGTCCATTTATATTTTGACATTCATAACCAGGGGAGTTACATTTATATGTATGGCTTTTTATTTGTTGATGGGGTTTTTCACTTTTTGAGTTTTCCTGACTATAGGATATGCTCTACCTTTGATACGTGGACATTGTATAGTATCTGTGTTATGTTTTCTTTTTTGAAAACTATGTTTTAGGTATTTAGGCCGGTTTTTCATTTTTTACAACATTCATCTTCGCACTGTGTTTCCTCTATTTCTCAATTTATATATAACTATCACAAGTGTTTATTTGGAACTATTACAAAATATCCTGCCTGACTTCCGGGATCTCTCTGGATTATTTTTGGTCTATACATTCACATATTTCTCAAACCCTGGTTATTTTTCTCAGGTTTGTGGCCCTTGTAGCTTGTCCTGTGGTACTTATTTTTATTTTTATATTAACAGCATGGACCTAGATAATATTTTAACAGGATTGTGTGCTGATAGGGAAGACATTGGGGTATTTGGTATCCAGTCTTCGCCAGGCAACAACCTAAATGGGTCTGGATAACAATCAGTTATAGATTGTGAATTGGCTTTCAATTCCCTTACTAAGGGATTTAAAAATCTCAGATCCAATATTTGGCACCTGTGATTATTTCGCGCCTATCTTAACAAAAATATTGCCCCTAGGAGCCTCAGAATACGTTTACAACCATTGGTTGGTAGACCAGAGGACAGATTGCATCAGGAGTGGCATGAAGCTTTACAACAGGGGTCCATGTTATTTGTTAATATACTGGCCCAGTATTATGAGAGAATGGTGGATATTAACCTACAGGAGGTTAAAACCATGTGTACAGAATGTAAGAAATATGAGTCTGATCCTACATTCCAGGATTCTATTAGGAGATTTTCACAGGAACTCACAAGCCATGAGAAAACAACCAAGGACAGGAAAATTAAAAAGTTTAAAGGGGACTATATGGATTATCAAAGGGGACGTGCTTTTGACTCCAATAAGACAGTTAGATTTATGGGTGTTAGTTCAGGATACACTTCTACCTCCACTACCAAAAAATGACTGAGGTCTATTTTGAGAAATAGGGAGAAACACAGTACCAGCACATCAGGGGAGGATTCCTCATGTACCAATTATGATAGCTCGGGTAACAGGGATTCACCACACAGGAAAAAAACTAATAGAAATATCCCTTTAGATATGGCCCCAGCCATCGGGGTGGACGCAAACACAAACGTGTTCAATGAGCCAAACTCCTTGGAAGGAGTGATTCAGAATTTTCTCACATAACCAATGATAATGATGGGGTTTTTCAGAATGTTTTGAATTTGTCTAATTTAACTCTGACTTCACAACAACAACATCTTTTAAATAAAGGATTAAGTTTTGTACCGGGGTTTTTTTGTAATGAGTATCATATCGTCACTGATGTCATGAATTTCTGTCGCAATTTGAATTTGAAACTGTTTTTTGCAGATAGGGAGTCTCAAAGATCCAATGACTTCAGGTTCTACAAATCAGATTTTCAGCCTCCGATGAATAGTCATGTTTCTATTTTCATGCAATCTGTACTTAGGGATTTACACTTTGAAAACAGGGAGTATGATATATCGAGACATAATTTAACACCACAGGATATTTCAGCTTTGCAGGAATTACGTGACAATCACAATATTGCTATCTTACCTGCTGATAAGGGTGGGGTGGTGGTGGTTATGAATATGAGTGCATATTTGAGTGAGGGCAATTTGCAACTGTCTGATAATAGATGTTACATGAACATGGCCATTGATCCCACTAAGAATTTCAATCAAGAAATAGATTCGTTCCTCAATCTGGCCCTTGAGGAAGGTATCATAAACAAGAATTGTGTATCGCAACTTACTGTCAAAGATCCTCAGAAACAAATCCTCTACTTGCTCCCAAAGATACATAAATCTATTACAAATCCTCCGGGTAGACCAATTGTATCAGGTATTGGCTCCTTGACGGAACCATTATCTGCCTTCCTTACACAATATCTTAAACCCCTCTTGGTCTTGCCAGATTGCAGGACATGACCCAATTTTTACAGATTATTCAGGATAGCCAACTTGAGCCTGGATGGCTTATGTGTTCTTTGGATGTTAAGGCCTTGTACACCAGCATTCCTCATTGGGATGGTTTACAGGCCTTACAGTATTGGTTAGACAGAGCTGCACTGTACTCACCTGGTTTCAATACCCTACTGATTTGTATGACGGAACACGTTCTCAACAAGAATGTCTTTTACTTTCAAGGACAGTGTTTTTGGCAACTCCAGGGTACGGCTATGGGAGCATCATTTGCTCCCATATATGCTGATCTGTTTATGGCATTCTTTGAGGAATGCATGATCTATGATCCACTACACAATATCTGTTTAGTGGAAATTGATATTTGGCGCAGATACCTGGATGATTGTTGGATGGTGTGGCGGGCAGATGCTAGTTTTCTGAAGGAATTCGTTGAATACCTCAATCATAATATCTGGGGGATTGAGTTTATGGTTACATTTGATCTAGAAAGCATCAATTTTTTGGATGTAACAGTCATTAGGAATTGGGATCATACATTGAACACCAAGATTTACCGTAAATATCCTCAATATAACACCTTATTGCATGCTTCCAGCATGCACCCACGCCACACCATCCGCAACATCCCGAAGTCACAATTTATGTGTATGAAATGTTTAAGCTCCACACGATTCGATTATGATTGTGCCAGTTCAGATCTTTACCATAGATTTGCTAACAGAGGATACAGACACTTGGATATTACTAGGGCTTGGACCTGGACTACCAACATCGACAGAAATACTCTATTACAATACAAAACACAGGACAGTGACACCCCGGACTCTATGGTCAGGTTGGTTACCACATTTGGCAGAAATTCAGATGCCATTAAGGGAATTGTCAACAGACATTGGAACATTCTTATGGCCAATGATTACTTGAGGTCCTTACTGGGTCCACAGTGTAGATTTTCATTTAGAAGAGGCAAAACATTGGGTTCCATATTTTCTCATTTCGAACACATAGAAAGTGGGGGAGCCATATATAAACAGTTGACCGTGTCTGGTGATGAACTAGTGGGTACATTTCCCTGTGGTCATTGTGGCTCATGTAAACAAGTTAGTAAACTCAAACAGTTCACAAGTCACAATACTAGCAGAGTATATCAGTGTAAAATGTTTGCTAACTGCAGTAGTAGCTGGGTGGTCTATTTGGCAACTTGTCGGTGTCAAGCCTTTTATGTAGGCCAAACTTCTAGACCACTCAGAACACGAATTAACGAACACAGATCGGATATTAAAACCCAGAAGGAAATCAATGCCTTGTATCGCCATACATTGAAACACCCCGATGCTCAATTTACCTTTATGGTTATAGACGGGATCATTGGTGATCGTAGCAATCCTCAGAGATGGCACAATATACTCAATCACAAGGAAAAATACTGGATCATCACATTGGGTGGGTTATTTTCACCAGGTCTTAATGACCATCTATAACCACAATTTATTATGAATGGAACATTTTTCTGTTGCCAAATTTTGTCTTGATTGATTCGTTTTTTTTATTGTTTGCCCATTAACAATGTATACATGTCATATTGTTATTTCCACTAGGTCGTAATGACCATTTATAACCACAATTCATTATAAATGGAACCTCTTTCTGTTGCATATTCATTTTTTGGCCATAGTACTTGGGCAATGTCATGATTTATTGTTTGCCCATTAATAGTGTTTACATGTTATTCCTGGGCAAATTATTGTTTTGGATGATATTTTGATACATCTGTAGTGCATATATATATGTTTTTCTCCAAGGTTGATATTTCTACTTCAAACAGATATTTCTCTCTGTTTTTCTGGTTTTGTTCTAACTAAGGGTCTGCTTTTGGTATCTTGATCAGGTTATATCTGTCTGTTGTGCTAGAACATTTCAGTATTTGGCTAGACAAGAGGGTAATTTGGCATTCTAGTCCCCAAATGGTAATTTTATATTAATTTTTATTTTATGCATGTCTTGTGTTTTTATTTTAATTTTCCTGTATGTGTCAGCACTTGTGGGAACATACTTTGGATCTCATTGGTGGGGGTGGTCTATAAATATTCATGTGGCTTATTGTTGTACTTTAAATTTTTTTCTACACTAAAGAAGGCATTGTTTTGCCGAAACCAGTCTGCATAATAAAGTTATTTATAGTTTGATACGTATGTATCATTCTTAGTGTTTTTTTTCTTTTTCTGACACATTTTTCTGCTGGCCTCCCATTGTTAATATGGAATTCTTTGGCCGTGCATTGACTTACGTGCATAGCAGCATGTTTGGTTATAGATTAAGACATGTCACTATAATCTATCTGGTATTAGATGAGGTGATGTCTACCTGGCCTTCAGGCCAGTGTCTGATCATGCCCTGGTGGGATGACTACATGTGCAATAATCTGATATAGCGGATGACATCAGCATTGTCTATTGAGCATGTGGTAATAACAGTGTCCCACATGCTGGTGTAAAATTCTCTCTGCAATGTCATTTAACAGCGAACACACACACACACACACACACACACACACACACACACACACACACACACACAACTCTTACCTAAGTGCACAGACTATAGAGCACTGTACTTTGCACAAGCACCATGGCACAAGTCTGACTTTTATATGGCTGCAGGTCCACTTATAGTGGATGACATCAGCAGGCCATGTGGGAGACAAACTGTTGTAAGGGCTCCATGAAATGGATGTGTAGGTTTGTGTACGTATCAAAATCCTGGCAAGCCTTGCCACTGGAGAAGTAACTGTAGGATGGCATGTCTACTCTGCTGACTAGAGACACTCACACACACCAAGTTGACTGCAGTGAGACTAGAAGCCCTTCTTATCTAAGGGTGCAGAATACAGAACACTTTACATTGCACAAGCCCCATGGCACAAGTCTGACTTTTACATAGCTGCAAGTCAAAGTATAGTGGATGCCATCAGCAGGCCATATGGGAGACAAGAGGTTATGAGGGCTGCATGAAATGGATGTGTAGGCTTGTGCAAGTATCAAAATACCGGCAAGCTGTGCCACTGGAGAAGTAACTATAGGATAGTACTTCTACTCTGCTAACTAGAGATGCACACACCAAGTAGAGTGCAGTATGAACAGATCTCCTATCTATCTAAGTGCAAAGACTACAGAAGACAGAGCGTTATGCAATCACCACAGCACAAGTCTAACTTTTACATGGCTGCAGGTCAACTTATAGTGGATGACATCAGCAGGCCATGTGGAAAAGATGAAGTTGGAAGGCCTGCCTGGAATGGATCTGTAGGCAGATGCAAATATCAAAATACTGTTGATTTATAGGATTGGAGTTGTAATCACAGGATACACACTTGCTCTTCTGGCTAGACACAAACACACACACACACACACACACACACACACACACACACACACACACACAGTTGATTGTAGTGAGAACATAACCCCTGCCTTACAGAACTCAGTACTTTATGCAAGTGCCATGGCACAAGTCTGATTTATATAAAACTGCCAGTGAAGTTATATTAGATGACATCAATAGGCCAAGTGGGGGGGGCAACAGTTTGGGAGGCCAGCATAGGCACATAGAGTCATAGGTTCATATGATACCAGTAGCCTAACAGCACTAGAGTGTGCAGAAGTCTGGCTGTACAAAAACACAAGTACCCTTTTTGAGTATAGTTGGATTCTAGAGTTTATCAGAGTGAGGTTGTGAGCACCACCAATTGGGCATGTCCAAGGGGGAGCATAAAACATTATATATTATACTATGCAGTGTGGTTGATATATGTGTGAAAACAAATACCAAGACCACGGAGTTGTACTGCTTGGAGGGAGGTGGGGCCAACACATGGATGTATTGTAAATATATGGCATATAATTAGACTGTCAGCAGGAATAAACACAAACTATATAACTAAATCCTGTAGTGCTCTACCAAGAACCAACTCCAACTTGAATTAAACCACTATATTTTAATATTTTAATGTAAACCCCTAAAAAGAAAAATAATAAATTCAGTCAAATCAGTAAGCTCTCTTGTTCCTTACAAATTAAATGGAACTTCATCAGAACTGATTAATCATAACAATACAATCTGTGATTAATGTAAAACATTTTATGTCAGGTGACGAGCAAAGTCTGAACATGTTTTATAACCATATTAACATTACAGAAAGCTTTCTGAAATTTACTATCAACTATTCTACCAGTAGTATCGACTACCTAGATGTGACTGTGTTTAAGCGCAACAATCAATGGAGCACAAAGTTACACAGGAAGCCATTTTATTGTCCGGCTTATTTGCATCGTAAGAGCATGAATGCACCTCATGTCTTTTCATATATTATTGAGGGACAGGCAATGAGGTTGTTCTGTCTATGCTGTGAGGAGATGGATTATACTACGGAGCTTAATAGCTTAAAAGAAAGTTTCCAGAAGAGAGGATACAATGAACGAGATATAGAAAGAGCGTGCCTCAAGGTTCAACAGGAGAGGAAATGGAGAGCCAAACCTTATTTTTCCCCTCCACCACTGGCCGTTGATCATACAGCTAATGATCATGCTGGGGCAGGTTTGGTGTCCATGGTTATACCCTATGCTGCCAATTTTGCATGGTATAAAAATTTAATATTGAAAAACTGGCATATTCTATTAGTGGAAGATAAGACAAGGGAGTTGGTGGGAAATAGACCAAAGTTTGCTTTTTAAAATATGACAAGCCTTAAACAACAACTCTGCTATCCTAGAGACCAGGCCACCCTGCAGATTGATCCATTTGGAACATGCAAGTGTGGGTATTGTGCTCAGTGTCTTTTCATAGATCAGTCTAGATTTTTTAGGCACCCAGAAACAGGATATCTTTGGGAACTGAGGGTACGAACGGACTGTAACACCTCCAATGTGGTATATTTAGGCCATTGTGCAGTCTGCCTTAGTTATTATGTAGGTAAGAACAATAGGAGGCTTAGGGAATGTATACGTGACCATGTATACTGTACCAGACAAAGATTGGATTATGGTGCCTTGGCCAAACACACTATGGCCAAGGGAGATGAGCATACCTTTGTTTTTCAAGTTTTGCACATACAAAGGTTAGACATTAGACAAGGGGACTTTGTTAATAGGACGGAATGCACCGAGATAGAATGGATATTGAGACTGGGAGCTCATAGGGAACTGGGTCTTAATGACTCCGTGTCCTTGAAACCGATACTCAAAACTCGCCCCTTTAGGTAATGCCCTTGAATGCACTTTTTAGAAATGTTTGCATTGCACTATGTTTCTTTTCTATAATGTATATTTTGTACTTTATATAAGTAATATGTTATTTGTATATATTTTTTATACATTTTTTATTATTTGGTTAGGCACATTTTATAAGTAAAGACTAATTGATTTGTTATACAGGGGGGAGGGTCCTTTCTGTGAACAATGCATTTTGATTGGTGTGTTTGTAATAGAACTCATTTTAAAATTTGACCAGTAATTTTATTCAGTTGTCTGATGAAGTAATCCTTAGTTGTATTGTGAAAGCGCTTACCATTAAACTTTACTTGTGTGATTTTACTACACTGGACTACTATATTTGTTTTCGCATTAAATATATATAATTGATCTACATTGGTACCTTCAGTTTTTGGTTTCTGTTGATATTATGCAAAATGCTGGACACAAATTTGACTTTGCTGTTCTGGAGCAATTAATACAAGATCCCTGGGAGTGTTTATGTAAGAGCATTTGGAAAGATAGTCGTTAATACGGCAATTCAGATTTAATGCCGTGAACTTTTCGGGCCCTAATGAGGCTTGCTGTATTAATTCAGTGCTAAAATTGAAATAATACTATTTGTAATGTGGTTTTAATAGTTGTTCATAGATGGATAGTTTTGTTTGGAATACCAAATAATTTGGCTAAATTATGTTTTTTATATGTTGTTATTTATATAAGTTTTTATAGGTGGTCTTATATGTTTTAACTTAATTTCATCATTAATTGTTTAATTTGTTTTTTGTAATTTCCAGGTCATTTGGCTGAAATTCTATTTCAATGGGATTGATTGTTATGGTTAATCAGTTCTGATGAAGTTCTGTTTAATTTGTAAGGAATGAAAACACTTACTGATTTGACTGATTTTATTATTTATTTATTTGCTTTTGTTGACCGGGAATGTCCACTGGGCTGAAATGAGCCCATTTTCAGTGGAGGCCTGGGGAGAAATGCTCCATAACATTATACAAGAAGAAATTAATTTGATAAACAAGAGTTATAAATTGTAGTTGAGTTACAAAAAGAGTATCAATCTTAACAATCAATTGGGACATTGTACAATTATATGGTTACAAGTTATGATCAATTCTGATTCTAGTCAAAGGTATCTAATGTATTAAGAATTTAACATAGAGGACAGATGAGTCATACACATATACAATTCTAGTATATTTTAGATAGATTGATTAAGGGATAGGTTCATAGGTTCATAGCTTGGTACTAGGCTATCAGCTTAGGGCCTATACAAGCCTAGCCATAACAATTTCCTGAATATTTCTTCCCAGAATATTTGCTTCCCTAGTACCCTGTCTAGCAGGGTGACTGACGTGATCCCTGGGATGAATTTCCTGTCTCCCATCAAATCGTCAAGGTTCCTTTTGAACAGGACCAAAGAGGTGCTCAGTTTGACATGTATGGGCAGTCTATTCCAGAGTATGGGGAGTCTCTCGGTCAGGAACCTATCCCTCCAGCATGTTTTGTTCATTGTGATGACCAGGTTTAGATCCAGGTTTAGATCTCTGGAGCATGTGGCTCTGAGGGATTGGGATTTCTTTAAGTGTAGCATGTCCAACAGCACTGGGTTTGACATGACCTTGTATGTTAAGCATAGATTTCCTCTGAGTAGGCGATATGCGACAGAGTATAGCTGGAGTTTTTTTTAGACGGTCTGTACAGAGCATCTCCTTTAAGCCTGGGATTCTTTTAGTGAGTTATTTCTGTGGCCTTTTCAGTTGTTGCAGATGTCTGGTGAGGTACATACCAAATGGGGCATTGTACTGTATAATGGGTCTAATGAGGGATGAGTACAGTGGGACAATGACCTCCTTTTTTCTGGATGCAAAGCCCTTAGTGATGAGGTGTGCCACATAGAAGGATTTCCTGACTGTTGTAGCTATGCGGTTATCGAAGGTGAGACCACTGTCCACCTGTGTCCCTAAGTCCCTTATCACACTTTTGGTGTTTAGTGTACTGCCACTTATATGGTAATTCATGGGTACATGTTTTTTCCCAAAGGGAATAACTATACATTTCTTGGCATTGAGCTTGAGCCCATGGCTCTGGCACCAAGCATCTGTTTCTGTAAGGCCCTTTTGTAGAATATCCACATCATTTGCGGATTCAGTAATAGCTCCCAGTTTGCAGTCATCTGTGAACTTTGTTAGCCAGAGTCCTTAGTGCTGACCTGTACTTCAGAGAAGTAGATGCCAAACAAGAGCGGTCCCAGGATTGAACCCTGAGGTACTCCGCTTGTCACTTGTCTGGAGCTGGATTTTGAGTCAGTTACTTTTACAGTGTGGGTTCTGTCAGTATGCTAGCTGGCAACCCATCGAATGACATAGGGATTAATGCCCAGCTTAGTAAGTTTATTTATGATTCCAGAGTGAGGGATGGTGTTGAAGGCCTTGGCGAGGTCCAGATAGGCTGTGTGGACTACCTTACCCTCGTCCACAGCTCTGGAGACTGATTCAAAGAAGTCAATCAGGTTGAGGAGACAAGATCGGCCCTTTATGAAACCAAACTGGGTGGGGTCCAGTGTTTGAAGGTTGCCAATGTCTTTGTTTATAAGTTCCATGATAATGCATTCCATGGCTTTGCAGATCAGGCTCGTCAGACTAATGGGGCAATAGTTTCTGGGATCCATGGTGGATCCCCCCTTGTGCGCCACTTACTGGGCACGAAGCCTGAAGTGAGGCTATGATTAAACATGACACTTAGGTGAGGTGCCAGTTCATACTGTAGTTTATGTAGTACGTAGCCCGAGATGTCATCTGGTCCCATAGATGCTGTATTCTTAGCTTTGGAGAGTGCGTTTTTTACCTCTGTGGCCATGATTACCAGAATTTTGCAATCTTTTGGTATTGAGATGGGCTCTTTAGGGGGTGGGGGGGTGAAGTTGGCACTGAATCGATCTGCCAAGATATTGGCAATATCCTTGGGATCAGTATATTTAATGCTATTCTGTTGTAGCTCAGAGTAGATCTGAGCGTTGCCATTTAGATTCTTGATATAACTATAGAATGCCTTGTGGTTGTCCTTGGAATCTTTGGCAATTTTATTTTCGTAACTAGCTTTGGAGGATTTTATGAGGGATCTCAGCTTCTTACTGAGGCTGGTAAGGGAGTTTTTGGCATCCTGGGATTTTCCTCTTTTCTGCAACAGTTTCTTCCTTCTGTTGTATCATTTGTTTATGGCAAGGGACCACCAGATTGGGTTCCTTTTTTTGGAGGAGACCGTCTTGGTTCTATTTGGAATGGCATGATTCATGCATGAGTGGATGTGCTCATACAGTGCCTTAGTGTAGGATTCAGCAGTAAAACTTTCAGTTTCTGTCTGCATAGGTGTCATGAAGTTTGTCACTTCTGACTTGAGTAGCATGAAGTTGGCTTTGGAGAAGACTTTTATGGAGGTTTCCCTACTGGGGGTGGGGGTCGGATGTAGACGTCAAGGGTGATTAGCTTATGGTCAGACTTGACCAACGAGGGGGTGACCACTGGTGTGGAGCATTGATCTCCCATGTTGGTAATGACCAGGTATAGGATATTTGAGCCCCTGGTAGGACTATGGATTAGTTGATTCAGGGCATTGGAATTTATGAATTCTAAGAACCGTTGGGCAAAGGTGTTGGTAGCTGAGTAGTTTTCCCAATTAATGGCATGGTAGTTGAAATCACCCAGTATTAGGGTGTTTGGTTGTATCTTAATATTTTCCAGTATGTTTAGAAAGGTGTAGTGAGAATCTTGAGGTCTCAAAGTCTGAAGAAGTGTCCAGAGTAGAAGTGAAAGCGCTAACAACCCATGGAATAAAGTTCTTTTGCTGTTCAAGTATAAAAAAATTTTTATTGATTTTTGCTTTTTTGGTTGATGGTTGGCTTCGATAGTCATGGAGTACCTGCACCTCGATATTGACATTTTTCGTTTGGGGACATAGCAGGTACCTTACCCTGAGAGATCTCTGTTTATTTATCACTTACCTAATGTTAGTTGCACCTGTAGAATTTCAGATGCATTGTGTTGGGCAACTAGCCTGGAGGTGTGAATATCCTTGGTGAATATGGACACTCCTCCGCCTTTAGTGCTTTGGTCCTGGTTTGGTGGCCGAAAAGTGTGGTAAGTGTTGTAGCCTGGTATTGCAGGAGTGCTCTCTGGAGCCTTGAACCAGGTCACAGTTACTGCATAGATATCAATGTTCTCCATTTTTTGGAGGGCCTCAAGAGAGTGCCTTTTGAGGTTTAGACTTCTAGCATTGAGTAGTATTACCTTCAGGTTTTGCATGCTTATATCTGTTACGGTGGTGGTTTTGTCCTTTGAACCTTGCCTAGAAAAGGCACTATAGGGGTGGCAAGAGCCTTAGCCAGTAACTTGAATCCCAGGGGTAACAGGTCCAGACCATCTCTGGCAAAGCATCATGGTTTGTCGATCATGTCGTCCCAGGCAGATGGATACTGGATCCCCTTTGAATGACACTAGAAACTTAGCCAATTGTTGAAGTCAATCATTTTGTCCTTACACTGTGGTATCATTCTGGGAAAAGCAGGATGCTACTCAGGGCTAGGGTCATACCTGCCTGGGCCACATGATCCGAGATCTCATCTATGTCTCTTTTCATGTAGTCCAGGGGGATATGTCTCAAGTCATTCACTCCAACATGGACAATGTCAGAGTCGTATTTGTACTTGCTGTGGAGTGACTTGAGTGCATGCATTATGTGGCGGATCCTGGCACCCAACAGGCAGCTGACAGTAGTTTTCTCCTTGTTCAGCCTGGTGAGTGGGACATCAGTGTGCCTGACTATAGAGTCACCTATGACTAAAGTGTTGGGTACGTGGTCTTGTCTTAGCTTATATAGTATACAGACTTACCTTCCTTTAGATTATATAGTATACATAAATCAGGCATAGGTGACTACACTATTGTACAGATATCTTGTGAGACAAGTGGGGTAGAATATGATTTTCAAGGGTAACACTTGAAGGGTAAATGTGGGGAGTATAGTTTTAGAGGGGGTGAAGTAGGATAATCAGGTTATTGATGATTTGGAGATAGTGCATGGCCAGAGCCATTGAGAAGAGAGATATTGATGTAAGGTCTTTTCGAATGGGGGGGAGCAATATTAATGGTCCTGAGAGTGGATGGAAGAGCATTCAAGAGTTTGGCAACAGTGAAAGAGTAGAGATGCTGACCTGCAAGGAATTTTGGTCTATGTACTTGGATAAGAGATTGGTTTTCAGATCTGAGATACCTATTTGGTTGATAGAGTGTTAGAAGGGAGTTGAGGGCTGGGCATTCAAGATGTTTGTATATAATTTTGTGTGCTGTAGATAGTTATATGTGTGTGAGATGTGGTAGTTCCAGCCAGTTCAGGGATTGTAAAGAATGGCAGTGATGGAAGGGATATTTTGCATTTGCCACAAACTTAATTTTGTTGTAGGAGGAGTCCATTTTAGTTTTTATGCAGGACTGGTTGTTTGTAAGAATGGGGGCACCATAGAGAAGAAAAGCAGTTATGGAGCTGTTTGAAGAGTTGGAGTTCGATGGGATTGTTACTTTTCTGTCGTTTTTTCCATGTTCTGTGCCTTCTACTCTTAAGTTGTTTGATTTCTCTAGAAAGCCAGATTGCTTGATTTATTTTTATTACCTTGTTTAGAAAAATTGCCATTCTATTGAGGATGTTTAGGAATGTTGAATTGAATAATTCAACAGCTTTGTCCAGGGGTAAATATTTTAGAGTACTCCAGTTGATTTTACTCAATGTTTTGCTGAAGTTTGTTTGGTCAAAGTTAGTTAACTTTCTAGTGGTCCTGTATTGGTGATGGTTTAGGGTTGAGGAAGTGTTGCGTATTATGTACGCAGGGTGATGGTCACTAATATTGCAGGGGAGAGTACCTGCTGGAGAAATTTTGTTAGGGTCAGAGATTAAAATCCAGTCAAGAATGGAACCATTATTATTGTTATTTGTAGGTCAGGTTATGTTAGTAATGAGCTGAGTGAAGTTATAGAGATTGATGGATACATTGGGAGAGGTAGTTGTATGGTCTAGCCAATTTATGTTATTTTCCTTTTTATGAGTTTACATTAAAATATTAAAATATAGTGGTTTAATTTGAGTTGGAGTTGGTTCTTGGTAGAACACTACATGATATGGTTATACAGTTAGATTGTGCCCTTAGTTTCCAATGTTTCCACATGTATTTTTATAAGACAGCATCATATATACATTCCCATAGCACAGTGAGCAGCGGATTTGCGCAATGGTTAACAAATTGTACATACATACGAGTTACACCTGTTTGTGTGTAGATAAACAGTGCACAAACACAAGCCGCATTGCTAACATCTGATAAGCAGAATGCAACAGTGGCAAGCAAATGCATGTATGGGCAGTTGTGTATGTGTTTTTCGCAAACGTTAAAGCCATGCCAGTCCAGATGGCAGAAATACATTTACAGGACAATAGTACACAGTATATCCACAGTCATACATTTGATGATACATGTATTAATACATAGATTACTCCATCAGTAAAAGTAACACTGTATGGAATATGCTGTAGTCAAACCCAGGACCATGTGTATGGTAGCCCTACACTTACACCTGTTGCCACAAGAATTTTGAGGAAGTAGTTGCCTATGTTGTACTTCATTTGCTATAAACTGCAATGTCACAAAACAAAAAAACAAACAAAAATGTAAAACAAGGATTGCACATTCTGTAATAGAACACAGTACAATCTGTACTCCAGGTCATGTTTTTACAATGGCCAAGGGCATTCCTTGAATGTATCCAGTTTTTATCTTGGGCTGTCTGTTTTTTAGGGTTCCTATCATGTAGCCGAACTTTTACAAGTTCGAACCTTATATGGTTGAGACCATAAGTTCGAATTTGTAAAAGTTAGAGCATTTGAATAGAAATCTCCATAAGTGGAGGTTTCCATTTTGTTCAATGGGGTGCGATCTCGGAGTTGGTATATTTAAGTAGCAGGTGGGGGTGCATCCCCCTTGCTTAAAACAGTTTATTTTGTTTTCTGTTGTTTTTTTTTTGTTTTGTTTTTTTTTATCCATAGTCGAAGTTTTGTAACTTCGAACATAATGATTCGAACATTACGTGTTCGAGGTTATAAGACTTTGACTATGTGATATAGACTCTGTTTTTTAGGTGGTCTGCCACACTTGACACAAACCAGATAAACACAGCCAAACATGAAATTTATTTCCCACTTCCACTGTTTGCACTATGTGGCACATCACACAAAAAGTGCAATTAAAAATGAAAAGAATAAGACAAAAAAAATTGTACTGGACACATATAAGTAAAATAAGTGTCTGCTGTCACATATTAAGGTGCTTTCTGAACAAATCCACCACTATTTACTTAATTACTGCATCAAGTTAAAAAATACAAGGATATGTCATGATGTTATTAAAGAATACATTCCAGGTTCAGGACTTACCTTGCAAATGCAGCAGTTAACACAATTTTATTTCAGGGCTAACATTTCCTTGTCTCTACTACGTTGATATTGAAGTATTCAGAAAAAAACAGAATGAATGCTACATGGATGCTTATAGCTTGTTGAATAGCTCCACCATTCTGAAAATCACCTGCTTATGCTGGAATTTGCACCTATGAAAAACATCTGCTGCTTTACTGAATATATCAACTCCACTAGTGCTCATTAGTGTGCAATGTGCATCTACATGCTGTTGTGTGCACTGACATTTAAATAAGGTAAACACAGGTAATCTTGTTATTATTTTTCTCTGTTTTTGTGATATCACACAAACATGCAGCTCAAAAAGTGAAGGAAAGGTTGCAGACCGTGTACAAGAAGCCAGGACCATCTATACTCTAGCCCTACACATACACATGGTACTACAGGAATAGTTATATGACAAGCACCAAGAAACCTGCTATTCATTCCTCTGTTTCCTGTGAGTGCACTAAGTGCTGCATTGCTCAATGACAAAAATTAAAACAGACAGAGACAACACATTTTAACAAACAATAAAGAGGATGAAACAGAACTTCTGAAGTCTGCACTGCTTACATACACTTTCACACTTCACCAACCTACATGTGCACCTCTGTAAGTGTAACCTGACACACACCCCTGATGTCATCATTCACTGTTGCCATCCATTGAAAACAAACACTGAGAAAGTGCCTATGTGAAGTGAACATCCCCACACAGTTACATTTTTGGGGGATTCAGCAATTCAAAAGAGTTTTGACCTCATTTGCATCTTCACCATGCTGACAACCCTGAATCTACATGGTTGGTAACCTTATAGGCAGGGAAACTGAAGGGGAGACAATGTTGTCCACACAAGAAAGGGTATTAGTTCACTATATATCTGCACAAAGGTATACAGGTTTTGATAACATTTGATATATTCCTTCAGATACATGCTGCATACGCTTACATGACACTATGAATAGCCTGTGTAATAGTCCTTCATTATCTATCCATTCTCTCTTGGGAAGATCCCCAAAACTGAGGATAATGTTTTAGACATTGAGGCTTACTCTTTTTGTAGGCTAATGTCCAAGTCAGTTGCGGGAAACCCTGTTTAAATGCCCAGTATGGCACACTCCACTTTTCTTCACTAAGAATGGATCTACTTTTTACGATTTGCCAGTCACAGAATTAGCACAATGCAATACAAGAGTTTTAGTTCCTTTTCCTGGCTATGCAGCACTATAACAGTCCATCAATAAGGCTCCTTCAAAGTTTGTCTGCTTGTTAGCTGGTATCCAGAAGCAGCAGTCCAAGTATATCGAAGGAAAGAACCTTCAAGGCATATCTGAAAGTCTGACTAACTGAGTCAGTTCCCCTCCACCGTATACTTTCTAAAAGCACAGGTTTGGAATTCCTTTGTTCTGTCTCTGTAGTTGATTGAGTCTAGCCTTTGACCTAGCTGTTTTCTTTCCACAGTGCATTCTTTCTTTCATGAAAAAAAAGAGTCATCCAAGAAGAGAAGGGAATTGCATTCATTAATTTCTGTGAGAATGTCACTTCTTTCTGACCTCTTGACACATTAATTTCCAAGAAATAGGCTGGTGTTTAGTTTTATGTACCTAGCTCTAATGTTTATACTTGGTGATGACACCTTTTGGTCTCTGCTGAAAACAGATGCGAAGTACAGATGTTAGGATAAAGTCCAGGCAATGAGGCCCTGTATTTCAGTCCAGGTTGCATGTCAGAAGAATATATGTCCAGGGACCTCTCTGCTAGGAACACACCTTAACTGCATGCCCTTTTACTGATGAGTTGGGAAAACAACTCTTTTAAATGACATGACTTCATGCACTCTGCCTTTAAGTGTTTTTGTTACCTACTATCATATAATAAGCCAAGAAAAATAGCAAGATTAATGCACAGCAAGGCAGTACTGGTAAATGGAATCAATACATAGTAGTGATGCCGCTATGCATGCAGTACAAACTGATGTCGACAATAATAGCAGATATAGCAATTACAGTAGTGATAACCATAGCTAAAAATATCAGTGACACATAGATTTAGTTTTCTTTTTAATCAAATGTTTCTTATTCTACAGGACTATTAAAGGATCTAATGAGCCAATTGAAATAATATATGTTAAATGAAGATAAGCAAGTTAAGAAAGGTCCTTTAATGATTGAGGAGGATGAGAAGTGTGAGATACTCTGACAGCGAGAATTTCAAAACAGATGTGATTACTGCCAAACAAGTATGTGCATGAAGAGAGAAGAAGGAAATTCATAGCAGCTGGATTGTACTGAGGATACAGGACTGAGCAGTAATGATGGTGAAATTTATTCATGGGAGAGTGGCAACATATCCTGCAGTACAGGTAAAGCTAGTGAGGAAGACAGAAAAGGAGCACTAACTGAGTAATTTTATAAGGTGAAGTGAATATCAGTCTTGACTAGACAGTGATAGGGAAAGTCTTCTGTAGAGTATGCTTGACATTTTAGGAATAGAAGTGGACAAATTTAGGTCCACGCCCAACTTATCATGAAAACAAACTAGTGAAGATATAAGAGTAAGAGGCTAGTTAACAAACACATGCAAGCTTCTTTGTTAATACATCATTCATTAACAAAGCAATGTCTTTTGGCTTCTCCCATTAGGGGTCGTCACAGTGGATCACTGGTCTACAAAGAAGGTACATGCATACACCTACCTGCATGTCTTTAAAACTCACTCAGCTGCAGGGAGGACATGCAGACTCTGCACAGAAGGTGCTCCAGCCAAGAACTGAACCAGAGAACCTTTTGCTTTGAGGTGACAACATTAACCACTGCACCTCCGCAGCCACAATACATCACTTATTAACATTTTCTAAAATTATGAAGTAAATAAAAGTTTCATAGTAGATTACTGAATTTATTTATTTGTTTATTTATTTTATTTTATATTTCTTGACCGGGTTTGTCCGACTGGGCTACAAATGCCCATTTTCAGCAGAGGCCCGAGGAGAAAAGCTCCAACAGAAAATAGAAATGTTATATATTAAATACATATAGAAATACATTCATCAGTACCACAGATTACTGCGTTACAGTGCCACACATTGCATTCATTTGCAGATTTGCAGAATTTACAGATCTGTTAACATAAATATATTGCCATTGCAATCCTAATTAGTAACTGGTAGCAGTTTTATTTTTCAGATTTAAAATGGGTTTGGTCAGCCCTGCAATAGGTAGCAAAATGAGTTTCCCCCTCTGAAAATAGAAACATATCATTAAAGTGTGAATTTTCATACAAGATAAACAGATATTGAACAGATTAAATAGCTATTAATGCAGATAGTAAATTTGCTTACTGCTATCAGTAGCACCTGGTATCCATTAGCCTATTCATATTTAGGATAAATAAATATATATAAATAAATATAAATAAGACCAAAAAACTATCAGTTAGACCTAAGCAATACATTTCATTTTTGCAATAAAGTAAGGCTAAAATGACTGCCCCTACTAACTGCAAGCAATGCTGAATTGCAGATACTTCCCCCTAGATTACTAACAGATGAATTGTTCCAATTTAGTAGACAGGTGTTGCAATAAACATTTGGCTGTGCTTGTTTGTTAGGTGCTCCAAAGCAGAATTTAAGAGTAGCAGAAAACTAGAGGAACATTGTGTAGTGCTCCAGCCTCCTTAAACCTGGATAGTAGTGCAGCACAACAATGGAGAATACATGCCTACTGGTGCACCAGCATCCTAATTTGATGAGTGAGGGAAAGGAAAGATGCATTGCATGTCAGAGAAGTGTAACGGGCTGCACTGCAGTTACAGAATGTTTGCTATGCTTTCATGCCCTGAAGCTAATCATATGCATGCAATACTCTGAAAAGATCTTAAGAGCTCTGCTCAGTGACTGTTACACTGTAACTATAGCACTGCACAATGTTTGGTTATTTAATGCAGATGTAAGCTGTGGATAGGGATTTCAACATATGCAGTAAGGAGTCAGATATGTGCCCTCACTTAGAATACAGCAGAGATGTGCAGTTAACAGACAAGAAAACATAACCAAATTAAACCCAATTTAAGGTGCACTGAGGCTGAGGAACTGCAAGGGCCGATATGCGTTGCAATAAGGCATGAGCAAAGCTCATGCACTTACCTCAACAAATGCTGTGAATGAGATCTACGTGAATGTGCAGTGAAGAACATTTTGCCTGCATATGGTGTCTACAGCAGTGGGATACCTATGATGTCACAAAAGTTTGAAAACTAGAAATACCAAGATAGATGTGTTACCAAAAAAATAATAACAGGAATGGAGCATAATGGACAGTAACACATCTAATCGTGCCATGCAGGAATTACTGGTCATGTACGTTCTGTCTGTGGTAAAGAAAATGAAGCTTAGGCTGCTGCCTTTATGACACAGGTTTGAGTACCAGCCTGGGTGTTGGAGGGGTGAATAATAGGAGAAAGAAGTGACAAAGCATTTGTGTGCTCATTTCTGTCTTGGGGTAGTGGTCTGCTGCAGTATGCTTACTATGTCAATTGTCATGACTTACAGTAGATACAGGAGACTGAGTGAGAGAGCAGCCATCAAATGTAAGGGTTTCAGATAATTAAAAAGCATGCCGTTGGAAAGGTGAGGCACACCTCCTTTCAATATTTGTTTTATACCCTACCTGACAACATTGGTCAGCATGCTTTGGGAGGTAGAACTTGAAATGGAAAAGTCTTACAACATACTACAGAGTGACACCCCTGACGTGGAGCTTCCCCCCTTCTATGATGCGTGACATCTTGCATCATTGCTAAGCATATAGGCTTCCTCAGAGCATAACTCTCAATTTGTAGATATTGAAAATAGGTGGAAAGTCTTTTGAAAGTAGGTACAGGCAGCCAAAACTCTAGACCCTCTAATTAGCATAAAATCTGAACACCAAATAGCACATAATTCTTCTTGCTTCCAATAGGAATGTGAGATAATACTCAAAATCACATTTAAAAGACAGACTGACAAAATGATGGAAAGATGCAAGTACATTATCAAAAAGAGAGCGTAAAATCTGTAGACTTTAATGAACTGTATTGCAAAATTGTACAACATAAGGATATTTATTTGTGCTTCTAAAATGGAGCTGTAAGATGTGCGTCCCTTTTCTTTAGGTTATTGGAGCAAAAAGTACATTGATCAGGTAGTGGGGTTTTGTGTGCACTAAGTAGCTTAAAGAAATGTTATATGATATGTGTTTGTGGGGGGATTCAGGAAATTGGGTGAATGGGTAAATTGACCTGAAAACAGGGATATACTTCAAAAAAGGTACATCATATGTAGGGGTAAATCAGGCCTGAAGATAAGAATGTTACTGCAAACAGTTGAGAGCTTTGCATAGAAAGTCTCCATTGGGTGACTCAATCCTGGTGACATCAGACCTCAGAGGTTGGAATGAACCTGGAACATTTGCCAGGGAAGCTGAATGCTAGTGGTGGCTGTGAACAATAAAGTATACAAAAAAAAAAGATTAACTAACTATGCACTTCCCCATGTTGTATCTTTTGCTGTAGGTGTAATATTTCATAATAAGATAAAGCAAACAGGACGCATGCAATCGACATGGATATATTTGCCTTGACCACAACCATGCACCCGCACAGCTAAAATTTTCCCATGGCTTAAAAATGTGAGGCGCAAGTATGTGCCTGATCAGAGTACATTATCAAGCACACCTTTGCGGGTGAGATAACATACACCTGTATCTGTCACATGCATCATATCAGAACACATATGTACATGAAACCTAAGAATAAGATGCAGACAAGTTTGTATAATCAAATGAAACTATTTTCAACAACAAAATCAAGAGGGACAATAATGACTCAAACCTGACAGTACAAGAAAATCCTATTTACAAATGCCACTTTATGATAAGTCTGCAATAAATGATCATTGGATTTTCATCCCCCATAGAATATCAGTGTGGGGAGGTGGTTGCAGCAGGATAATGTCCCTCCTGCAGTGGGTTGATAGAATGAAAACAGACCAATGAATGTGTACTACAGAAGCTAAAAAAATGTCATATATGGTCATCTGGGAAGGGGAGTGTCACTGTTTATGCTGTGTACCCAGTCTTTACTCTCTCCTCCTATGGGCCACCTTACTCATAGCATGTCATGTAATAATATAGTTGTTGTTCTTTCGGCTTTTCCCGGTTAAGGGTCGCCACAGAGGAACTCCGGTCCGCTAATGATTGGCAGTAGATTTTTACATGCCGAGTTGCCGGCCCTGACGCACAACCTTCAATGAAGGTACGCCCATTAAGTCAGACAGGAAGAAGGAAAGAGGAAACAAGGATGTCCAGCCAAGAAATGGATGGATTGTATGAGAGAAGACCTATGACAGTCTAGCACTTTTGTTGACAAAAGTAGGAGAGTGGCACTAAAACAGCAAAGGTGGCAGATGTGGTGACAATTCATGTGTTATCCTGACTCCATGAAGAAAAGATGGAAAAAAGGGGGTTAATGATGAAGATGATGGCAGTGATTATGAGTCTGTTAATTTAAGGAATGTGAATGCATGTTATAGTAAAAAAAAAGTCAGCTCTAAAGAAACAATAGACTGACAGTAATGTAAACCCACACAGAATCCTTTGCACACAATGTTTTTTCAAGTGCTTAACAAAAAAAGAAAAATCATGTAGGTACTTTATATATTTCTTGCATCATAATCATACGAATTACAAATACTGCATGATATACCACATTTAAAACATTTTTAAAAGTCTGTGTAATGCAGAAATACATTATGAATACATCTAAAACATGTCATAAAACAATTAAATGAGCAAATAAAATACATTACCTAGGTGGTCTTAACTTAAGCACTGGCTTAAGGATATATGCATCATTTAAGACAGGTAACAGATACGTTCTAAATTTAGTAATGCAATGGCTTCCCTTTTTTCGGTATAGGTAAGCAGATCACTCCCTCTCATATTCAGTTTAATAATTTCCAGCACATTAAACCTAAACTCATGATTATATTCCATTAATGAAATATGTCTAAATGTATAACATTACTATTTATCTTCTGATATTGAGTAAAGGTTCCCTGATTCTGTTTTTTAAGTTTCCTCTTAAATTTCCCCATGTAAAATGCAGTGAACTGAGCACATCTAGCCAGAGATATATTACTTATTGTGTCACAAGCTGCTAAAAGCTTCATAATAAAACTTATTTTTGTAGCACAGTATATAAACAAGTAATTATGAGAGCTAAATTTACATTGTACATAATAGAAACAAGGTTTCATTCCATTGGTATACCCTTCTTCTTTCATGTGCTGACCTTGACCTTGTGGTTGACAAGGTGAAACAAGATTTAAGAGGTGGAGATTGGGAGACGATGCTTGGCATTAAGGAATTAATTTGGCAGCTAAAGCTTAATGCAACTAAGCATCCAGGCCTAAATGAGGGTATTAGTATTGGTGATATTCTTAAAGCCAAAAGAAACATGATATAATGAAGCACACATATATTGGTATACCTTGCAGGCATAGTATAATTAAGGTACATTTTTTGCAATAGGTTAAGATAATCAGCAAGGAAACAAGAAAGTGTTATACAAGAACACTGGATTTTACTGCGAGCCCTGTCCGGCCCTGCAGTAGCCTCTGCTTATAAGAAAGGGGTACATGAGAATAGTGGATTTTATGCATTAAAGTAGGTGCTAGTCATGTACATGAAACAAGATAATGGTGTTTTTAAAACTTTTTATTTTTTAGTAGAATTGCTCCATCTGAGTAATTTATTAGTGGAATGTATTGTATTTTAATACAAGTGTGCAATGCATTTATATATGTTTGTTCAAACAAGAATTCTATGTGATATTTTGACGATTTTTTAAAAAATGTTTTTTATTAATCACATAATAAGTGTTGACAAGTGTAGCAATAGTATTTAATGCATTTTAAGAAATGGAATTATATTTATTTAACACAAATACTTTTAAATTATTTTTACACATTTAATTGATGGTATTAACCCAATTAATTTTGTCACATGATAGAGTTGTTTTAATTTAAATATGGAATGGTGGAACAACCCAATACACTTGAAAAAGCCCGTTACGAACGGGCGAAAGCGCTTGTGGTTATTAGAGTGTTCTATTTTGTTATGGTGCTGTGGAATAAAAAGATTCGTTACATCTTCCTGTTCGCATGATTTTTTGCTAACATTTTTGAAGCATTTGGCAAAGTACGGAAGTGACTATTTAACTACAGAAGTGTTCTGGGCAGCTTACGGAGAGTGTGGTGTCTTTCTGCTTTGTGGATTACACAATTGAGTAAAGGTTCCCTGATTCTGTTTTTTAAGTTTCCTCTTAAATTTCCCATGTAAAATGCAGTAAACTGAGCACATCTAGCCAGAGATATATTACTTATTGTGTCACAAGCTGCTAAAAGCTTCATAATAAAACTTATTTTTGTAGCACAGTATATAAACAAGTAATTATGAGAGCTAAATTTACATTGTACATAATAGAAACAAGGTTTCATTCCATTGGTATACCCTTCTTCATTCATGTGCCGACCTTGAGCCTTTTAACATGATAGCTGTTTAAGATTACAAGAACTGTTAAATATGAATTTTGTTTTTTCTGGTGTTATCAGTATAACACATCAAATGATCATAAAATCTTTCAATGTTTCTTATGCAGTACTGCTTCTATGATTCTAAGCTGTGCTATGGTGCTGTTTGCAGTTAAGGTAATACAGCTACTGTGTGTAATGCATATTAATGCAGATGGGGGTAACAATCAGATTGTGCCAAGTGGAACTGTGACATTTTGCTTCGTCCCTTAAAATGATGGAGGAGTAAGATGCAACATTTTGAAATAAGTATAATAAACCAGCATATGGCACTACACTGGTGAGTATTAAAAAATGCAGTTAGCAAGGGAAAAAATGTAAGTTACTTTGGTTCAGGTTCATGCTGCCAGACCTGCTTCCTCATTCGTAACAAATTAATATCACAGATAAATATATTGCAGCTTAATTGCACTGTTCATGCCTGTTAGTGACATGATAGACACATGTAAATAAGTGCTTATTAATATGTATAAGAAGATTATTTGAAGTCATGCTTAACTGTGTCAGAAGCTCCATTAAAGGTTTTAGTGATTCAAATGAAGCAACCTGTTGCACTTGTAGATGCATGCAAATCACCATATAAAGGACATCAGATTATAATGGGACACCAGGACAGCTATACATAACATTTCAGTGCATGATAGTTAATCTGGTTTAGAATGAGGATGAATTTAATCCAAGAGAAAGGAAGATGGATACTACAACTATTGCAGTAGTAACTGTTCTGCAGTGTGGCACAATCTTGCCTCATGGCAAGAAATTCTCTGGCTCATCTCTTACCTGAAGTACCTTCTGTGCACTTTGCATTTCCTACCTGTGTTTGCATCAGTTTTATCTGGTTACTCCCACGTCCAAAACACAATAAAAAACTACAATAAAAACTTAACCAAACTAGAGTTTTGACTGTGTGATACCTTATACCTCCTGTAATAGAGGTCCATGGGATATATGCAAATGACCCCTTAAAGACATCAAGTGTTTCAACTATATAGCTTATGAATGTCCATGCCTTTTTACCTTTTCCTTTTTAAGTCTGTTATGGACAGATTCAGGCCAACAAAGCCAAATGCCATTAATTGTGTACATGCATGTTTTGTCCTTTTTATGACCTCATCAGCCCAGCATAAATTGACTGTTTGGCAATACTCTAGAAACACAGGGTCTTTAAACACAACTGTTGCCCCTAACCATTAAGGTGTCTGCAAAATATCCCAACTAACAACTAAACCAACAAGTAAAAACATCAGACAGATAGTGTGTGTGTGTGTGTGTGTGTGTGTGTGTGTGTGTGTGTGTGTGTGTGTGTGTGTGTGTGTGTGTGTGTGTGTGTATGTGTGTGGACCTACTAATTTACTGCTATTCCCTACTTGCCTGGAAAACTCTGTGGATGGAAGCAGTTATTCAAGGGGTTTGCTACTGGAATTGGACAATCCTTGTGAACAAGGAGGGATAGAATACCTGCATTAAACAGGTAGATAACAGTAAACTGGTTAGTATGAAGGGTATGCATTAAAAGCTAACAGCAAATCTTTTTTTTTTTGAGTCTTCTATTTTAGGGAATATCTTGCTTCAGCACAGCACAGTCTGCCATGAGCCACAACTTGTCTCTATGTTATGTGTATGTCTAAACTTGTTTACAAGAAACCTCATCTTCCCACTTCCCTTACTGTTTTTTTCAGAATCCCCAGCTGACAGCTTTCAGAACCTGGGTGGAAGCAATATGAAGAGCTGCCACTTCTACTTCCAGAGGAAGGTGGTCATATGGATGCTTTTACACTCTTAGCACCTATGTTCCACCTGATGTTCTCATTATAGACTGGGAAGGTAATGATGTGTGGCCAGGTAAATGATTCCACCTCAGAACATCAGACATAGATCCGTGCCAGCCCGCACTCCGTCACAGCCATCTCTGCATATCCTGATTTCCACCAGGATCTGAAAGACCCACTAGTCATCCTTGCAAACCCTCTCAACCCAAGACAGACCCAACCATCCTTTCTAGCTTATGTTACAAATCTCCCAAGCTAATAATCAAACACAGGATACCTAGATCATTGTCAAGGCTTCATCCCTCTCCACCACCAGTGAGGCAAAGTTAAAAGCAAATTTGGAGCTAAGACATATGAGAAAGACAAGTGCGCGGTTAGATAGTCACATGAGTCCCATAAAAGGTACGGATGATTCTATGTATTAGAAATATCTGATATGAAAGGACTACAGTTACTTTAGGGATGTAATGCATGTAATATAGATCAATATAAAGAGATCTGTGATTGAATAAGCTAATAAATAGCAAAATATTGCATTTCTTATCTACGTCATTTATTAAGCAGTTAATAATGACAAGCTGAATAACATTCTACTCCAATTTACCAATAGTTGTATTTATCATTGGGAGAAGGAACACACCCTTAAGTGCAAAAATGCATACAGCAATATTGGATTGTTATTTAAATACTTATTATACAGCTTTTGTATCAATTAGTTCATGGATGGCTTCCTATAAGAATAGACACATAAAAGTCATTTAATACTTCCATGAGTGTAGTGGTTAATGCTGCTGCTTTACAGGGCTTGATTCTTCCATTCTGTTCTTTTCTTGACGGCTTCCAGTACAGAGGTTGTCCGTTCTCCTCCTTGTGGCCATGACAGTTTTTGCCATGTTCTCATGTTTCCTCTTATATTAAAACCATGTACTCTGTGTGAAAGATTAAGCCTATAAGTTGCACACGTGTGTTTGCTGTGTGAGAGCTAATGTGTGTGTGTGTGTGTGTGTGTGTGTGTGTGTGTGTGTGTGTGTGTGTGTGTGTGCGTAACAAGTAATGGAATTAGCTTTAATTTCTTGTACACTGAAATTGATTAAATGGGTTATAAGACAATGAATGAATGAATGGATGAGCCAAAGATTAAAATAATAATGTGTATGAAGAAGATTTTTCCAATACTGAGTTTTTTTCACAATCCATTTCATTTCTTTTCTTTTGATTGTTTTTTTTTACCTCACTTTAATTTTTTAACTGCTTTAAGGAGCTCTGGTTTTGAATGTATATCTACTGAGCATCTGGTTTATGGCAGCATACAGAATACAGTTTAGTTTTTTTGAAGATGATTATTTGTACTTTCATCAACAGACAACTCCCACATGCATCCAATAGACAGAACCACTTTGTTATGTATACCTTATCTGATTGTGGTAACAATAATATACATCATGTATGCCTCATCTGATTGTGGTAAAATAATATATATATATATATATATAAACCTCTTAGAGAAAGACTCAAGAAAGAAAGCAAACAAAAATAAACAAATAAATACATAAATAAATAAATAAATAAATAAATAAATAATGAGGGAAAAGGCCCAGAACTGGGGAAAGATTTGTTATATTTACTTAGAAAATTGCTAGAATAAAAGTTTTTAGATTAACATGTATTTTCTAAAAACATGGAGTTTGAAAATTAAATTATTGTTATTATGTACCAATTACAATACTGAATAATTTGTCAGAAAACCACAAATTTTATGTGGAAAAATTCAAAAATATGAGCAAAATCATAACCATCAAGCAAACTCAAGAACAGTTGAGAGCTAAGTGATTTCAACTTTGTTAAACACAAACAGTAGCCAAATGTATACCATACAGATCTATACTAATGCTGTCAGGCCAGCCTATAAACTGAGCAAGTAACAAGATGTTAAGGTGATTTTATCCACAACCTGTCCTTCAACACCACCCCGTAACATTTAGTGACTACAGTGCTCAACAGTTGCTATAAAACCACACATTTTATGAGGTACAATACAAAAAATATTAGGCAAAGTCAGGGATGTTTTGCAAAATCAGGAACAGTTTCAACTTGGTGTAATAATAAATATTCCAACTTACTTCATATAAATTCACACATATCCTATAAAGCAAGAATGTAAGCTTAGCAAACAGATAAGAGGGTATGTTGATTTCAGTGATTTGCCAAACAAAAATACACATTTTATGAGGTTCTAACCAAATATGAGACAATGGGCAGGATTCACGATGGCTTGCACGGAGTCTAAGAGTCGTGTAGACTCCATGTAGCCATCGCGGTCCAGGAACAGCCCGAAATCCCGTGTAAGAGACCAGCTAAAATGTCTCTTACACGGGCAGGGCGTGGATATGCTAATTACTTCACTTGCAGCCAAAAGGCATGCAAATGAGGTAGATTAGCGATCCACGAAGCTGAAACCAGCCCGTGTAAGAGTCGTGTTAGGTGCAGAAATGTACTCAGTTGACAACTGAGTACGTTACTGCAAATAACACAATGGAGCAATGACAGCTCCAAATAAAGTATGCATATGTAGCAGGCAGCATGCCAATGGCCAAATATGTGGCCATTGGCATGATAACCCGATGCAAACATGAAATAAAATATTTTTTTTTTCGGTGATCGGCGAGGTTTAAACGCAGCGTAGCCCCGCGCAAACGAGCTGCGCTATATAAAACATAAATATAAAGGTTTGAAACCCACAAATGTGGGTTTTATGCAATGCATGGATTTGCAATGCAGGGACTATCAGACCGAAAACAACATGGCCACCATTTAGTGGTTGCTAAGGGGGGAAGCTGAGTGTAAGACATGTAACTAAGCATTAGTAGGCAATCCTATGTAAATGAGTGGTAGGATAGTGAATCGCACTGTCACATAGCAAATGAGCACATTCTGTGTAGTGTAAGAGTTAGATAAGGGGGAGTAACAGAGTAGGAGATAGGTGACATCACAGGGGGGAATGTCAGGAAGAAATCAAGCTCATTGGAGCAAAGTGGTATGTGAAAGATGTCAATCACACAGCATAAAAAGAGGAGTGTCAACAGATAAGCATGGGAAAGTCAAGAAATGGAAGGTGTACACTGTGGCCAACACCAAAGTTTCTTGCTGTGCGTGCATGCGCGTGTGTGCGTGCTGGGAGGTGCAAGTAAGACAGAGTGCGCGCGTGTAAGCGTGAGTGCGCGCGTGTAAGGCAGAGTAAGCATGTAGGAGCCTGTTTAAAGATCTGTAAACCTGTTTGCGCTGGTGTGCACGCATTCTTACCCGAATAAGCAGATTCTAGTCCGTGCAAGCATGTGTTGTGCGTGGTAGCTACTGTGTGTGTTTACGCTGGTATGCGCGCTGCTCCCCCCTGAGGAAACAGAGAGGAAAAAGGAAGCAGAATAAATAGTAGGAAGCTAGCAGGGAATACTGGTAGAGCTAGCAGGTGAAAACAATTAGAAGCAGGCAATTACACAGGCAGAATACTAGCCCAGCGCAGCACTTAAAACACTGCAAACAGCATTGCAGTATGTTTCTCTCAAGAGACACTGCAAGACAGGAGTAAGCTAGTAGAAGTGAAAACTGAAAAATCTGCACTCAGACCAAACATGCTAGGGGCTGCCATAGCTGTTATAAGGAGACATAGGAGACATGCTGAGGGTGGTGACAATGCAAATGCTGCCAGACAACCCACAGTGAGGATACGGAGAAGAGTGTACAGGCCCAGGGTCACCTACCAGGGGTTACATGAGCTGGAGATAGTGGAGCGCTATAGAGTGGACAGAGACCTCCTGCAGCAAATTGTTGAGCTGTGCAGGCCACGCCTCACACACAGAACCAACAGAGCCCATCCCAGTGGAAACCAAGGTATGTGTTGGTCTAAGAATACTAGCAACAGGTACCTTCCAGAGACCAACTGGTGATATGATGGGGATATCACAGGCATCAGCCTCCAGGGTACTGCACCAGTTCCTGGATGTCATGTCAGCACATGTCGGTGAGCATGTATATTTCCCCAATTCCCGTGAGGTATTGGCCAGCAATATGCGTCTCTTCCATCAAATAGCGGAATACCCTGAGGTAGTGGGTGCAATAGACTGCATGCACATACGCATCAAAGCACCAGCCGGTGAGCGGGGTAGGGCCTACATTAACCACAAGGGCTTCCTCTCCATCAACTGCCAGGTCGTGTGTGATGCCCAGGGCAAAATAATGAATGTGTGTGCTGGCTGCCCTGGGAGCTACCATGATTCCCATATCTGGCATTTCACGCAGCTGTACCAGACATTTGCCAATGGGGACATCCCACATGGTCACCTAGTGGGGGATGCTGGATTGCACTGGAGCCATGGCTGATGACACCCATCAGAAATGCACACACACCTGAATAAGAACGCCATAATGAGGCACACGCACAAACACGTAATGTAATAGAGTGTGTGTTTGGGCTGCTCAAGTCACGGTTCCGGTGCCTGGACACATCTGGTGGAGCCTTGCAGTACTCACCAACTACATGTACCCAAATTGTCATGGTATGTGCTATGCTACATAATATGATTCTGCGAAAACAGCTGCAGCAGGACCAGCATAGGGCCGGGACAAACAGCCCCCCACCATTGCCAAGGCCATCACAGGCAGAGCGTGACTCGGAGGAGGAACAACCTGAGCCTGCCCCAGTAGGCAGAAGGAGGCATGCCCAGTATGCCCTGGCCTTGGCAAAGAGGCAATGCATAGCACATACACTGGCTCAGTAGGAACCCTGGGAATGATACCCCTCTCTGACTCACTCATATAGTAACAGGGACACCTAACATGACACAACCTGCTCTCAAACATGTACAGGGAGTGTAGTATGTGCATCCAACAGAGGCAGACCTGCAGCACCACCTGAGGCATGATTGCCATGTGTTAAGCAATGTAACACTATCTAGTATATGCAAACATGAAGACCCTGCCTAACATCTCACCCTCACCAAGCATGATGCCACACTATGAAGACAACAAGATCAAGTACAATAATTGGCTGAAGTCTTGCTGTTAGCAAGGGGGAACAAATGGCTGACAGCCTGGGATGACATGCTGAGCAAGACATGATGCCCCACCTGCTAGGGATGGCACGCACCCAGCACACCTGGCTGTGTGGATACTGGCAAAGGCTGTTGTCACCCCCACTGTGCCTTGAATAGGTAAGGCTGGAAACACAAACCCACCACCATAGGTAGCACAAGGGATAACAACCTGGACGTAATGCTACCCAACGCCAGAAGTCTAACCTGCAAGGTGCATGCAGACCATACCCACCACAGCATGGAGAATGGTAATATCTGTTCTGTAACAGAAACCTGGGTCAAGGCCCAGAAGAGCACCCTAATACTACCAGGTTATGCCTCATACCATGCTCCACAGCTCCAAAACATGGAACACACTACAATAAGAGTGTGGCTACCAGTAATTGTCAAGGATAACCACACCCCCAGGTTGGTACCACAGCAAGAAGCAGCATGGACTATCCATGGGCAAGTAACAGTGGCTCAAACTGCGTCCCTGTTTGCAGCCTAAAACAGACCACACTCACAAACCCAGGAACCCCAGCCAGCCTTCCTGAAGACACTGCAGAGTATGAATGTCTCATCAAATACCAAACAAGGCACACACGAAGTATGACATAGGTGGCAATCCATTATGTATGGAAGAAGTAATCAGGGACCTAGGGACACAAGTGGACGGTAACCCATCATGTGACACTCACATTGCCAAGGTGGCCAGGAAGACCTGCTATATTGCCCACCTGAATATGAAAGGATGCACATGTAGATGAAGAGAGGTCACTGTGCCCCCATACTCTTCCCTTATCAGGCCCATATGTGACAACAATGCCCCAGTTTGGATGTACCTTACCTTACACCTGCAGCAGTTAGAAAGACCCCAAATGTACCTCACCAACAGGATAAAGGGTCCAAACATTTGACATCTGCAGCCTGGCTGAAGAAACCACAGCCCAATTCACAAGCATACTGCCCAGTCAGAGGTGATGTATGCCTGATGTACAAGGCCATGTCCAATCCAGAATGAATGGACATGCTCCACTGCAGAAACCCCAAATCAAGCAGAGACACCACAGTGAGATATCTGAACCTCCACACATGGATAAATAGGATGTGCTGGAGGGACAGATCCATAACCCAGAGGCTCCTTACACTCTGGAACAGAATCCCAGTCCATGATAGGCTGAGCTCCACACTCATACTCAACAAGAGAAATCTGGTGAAGTGCATGGGAGATAGTAGGTGTACACTGGGGGCCATCCCTGTGTCACATCTAGTAAAGTAAACCCTAAATGGGCATAATATGCACATTGCAAGGGGTGTCGAAAGCCACACACAGTCTGTCCATGCTCAAACAAGGCCAGGGCAGATAGCCTAGTATGAACCTATGAACCTATAACTATACAAATTGTGCAGGACACAAAGGATTATCACACAGCTGTCCTAACTGATGGTAGGAACCATGGTGATAATCCACAGATATGCACTGCAGTACTCTAATATCACAAACAATACACCAAACCCACACACATTGCCAACATCCTACCTAACAGATTATTTGCAAACTCCCCACCAGCACCTAACTGCCAAATATCTATCCCAGCAGAGTGCTGGCCCCCTGACATTGCAGATGCTGAGGTAACAGCCAGCTTCTACAAAGCACACCACACAGCATCAATGGTACCAGATGGTGTCCTGGGTTGTGTCCAACAAGTACTGTAAGAAGAATGGAACACCAAATAGCACTAATGCACACTATCAGTCTTACCACAGGATATGTACCCAAAGAGCAGTGTACAGCAACAGTGGTCCCTCACCACAAAGGTGGTGCCTGAATGGATACTGCAAACTATCACCCCTCAACCCTGACTATCTAGGTTGGCAAAGTAATGGAGAGGATGATCATGGATCCCAGGAATAATGAGATTGGGTACCTACAGACATTGGACCCTACTCAGTGTGGCTGTCATAGGGCAGATCCTGCCCCTTACACATGTCTGACTCATGTGAAATGTGCACCAAGGCCATTGATGTGGGGAATGTGGATTGCACAGCCTATCTGGACCTTGCTAAACCCTTCCATACAATACCATAGTTGGTCAGTACAGATAAGCTCACCAGCCTAACTATAAACCCCTATCCAAGTAGATGGGTTGCAAACCAGCTCAAGGACAGAACTGACCTGGTCAGACATGCTGCAGCCATGTCAGACTGCAAACCAGGTACAACTGACATCCCACAAGGCATGGTCCTGGGACCTCGCTTGTATGCTATATATGTCATATAGGTACAGGCCAATATGGAAGGACTCTGTCTGAACAGGTTCGCTGAGGACTACAAACTGCCCACCATATTGGACCCTCCAGCTGACACAAGCAACCTACAAAAGGCACACATAGAAACAGACAAGTGGTGCCACAGCCATGTCAACAAGCTAAATGCAGAATAGTTTATAGTCATCCCCTGTGGAAACACAGTACATGGCCAGAAATTACCACATAGGTGTTAACCCAGTAAGTACATCAGGAGCAATAAGAGACCTGGGGACACAAAGTGATAGATATCCTGCATGTGACAACCATGTGTCTGCAGTGGTTACAGAAACATACCATATACCCACCTAATCATGAAGGTAAGCACAGCTAGGTCAGGGTAGATCACTGTGCCTCTCCAGTCATCCATCAGCAGCCTCACAATTGTGTACAATGGCCCTGCAGGGATGTACCTTAACAGACACCTGCATCAACTGGAAAGACCCCACAAATACCCCACCAGGAGGATCGCAGAGCTGTAACAGATGCCATGTGTTTCCTGATTAAACAAACTGCAGCTCCACACAGTGCCATACCGCCCGGCTGGAGGTGAACTGTGCCTGATGTATAAAGCCATGACCAAACTGTTATCAATGGACATTTGGCACCATGTAACATCTGAATGCTGGTGGCCTATGCAGCTGACAGGCCTGAACCTCAGCACAGACATAAACAGGACATGCTGTGCCGATTGGTCCATAACCCAGATGCTCACTCCACTCACGACTAAACTCCCAGTACAGGGTATCCAGGGAGTCCCTCACTGACTGTCATCCAGAGGAATCATGATGACTGGATGGGAGATGGTAGGTGTACCCTGGATATCACCTGTATGTCACAGGTAGACAGAGGCACAGCACACTAACCTTGACATATGTCATGGCAAACACCAGTAAATGTGTGTTGAAGGGCAAACACTCTCTGAGTAGCATTACAAATGGACTAGGGCACATGGCCATTGCTTGTCACTGTCCACACAAGTTGTGGAATACATTAACAATGTCGGACAATCATGTACTATGCTGTCCATATCTGAACAAAATGCAACATGGTCATATCTGCACAACTGGCCCTCAACCAGTCTGGTGTGCCCACTATAAATATTACAAGCAGTGATAGGACTGAAACCGATGATACTGTCCACCACAGTGAAAGTACTGCACCAGTACACTATACGACAATACACTATTTGGTCAGTAGGAAAGGATGTTGACAACTGTATGCAAACTATCCCATGGTGACCCTGCAGGCACAACATAATGCCTGTTAGGTTCAGACACAAAGCAGTTGGGCAGTAAGAACACAACCTGATGTCCAACACTCAACTGTACATGTGAAATATAGATGATGTCCACACACAAACACAAATGTGGTGGACCACAGATGCAAACATAAGGAAAGTTCACACTGGGCATGCTCGCACACTTAGAGAAATGAGACGTGGCAGTCAAGAAGCCATAGAAACTGTGAACTGGGCATGCTCACACACTTAGGCCATGTCACAGTTCAGCAGTTGCACACACATATCTGGCATTTGTATGTGTTAACACAGGAACCTCCCACAATACAGAAATCTGCCCAGTGCACACAGTGAAATTACAACAGAGACATGAGTAAAGTACTGGATCCCACTCATATGCAAACATCTTCCACAGTACACAAGTTGTTCACAGAGATAGGGAAAGCTATGGCAATAAAGACCCACAAACAGTATATGAGCAACAGATACTTGCATCTGACAGGTAAACATATGGCCGTAGAGTGCAATACTAGGCTGTTGTCCCTAGGGAATACAGAAGGCTATCAACAGTGTATTTGGCATCTGCCTCCGCAGTACAGTAGGCCACTGTGCCTGTGCAAAGTTAATGCATAGATATGCTCTCCCCTGTACTGATGGATAGTAACAGATGTACATACCTCTTCATACATAATGATGTCAGCACACTATACATATGTCAGGAGCAGAAATGATAGCCAGTAATTTAAATAGCACGCTCTGCTACTGCATCTCACACAAGTGTCATAACATAGTTAGGTAGGGGTTTGAATCCTGCAAGTGCTGAATGTGTGTGGGAGAGTAATGTAAGTACAGCAGGAGAAAGCAATCATCCCAGTAATGCAAATAACGCGCTCTGCTACTGCGTCTCTCACAAGTGTCATAACATAGTTAGGTAGGGTTTTGAATCCTGCAAGTGCTCAGTGTGTGTGTGAATGTGTGTGGGGGAGTAGTGTGTGTGCAATCCCAAGTGTAAGAGAAATGTTCCTTTTGCCAACTAGTACAACACAACACATGCTGCATATTCCACTGTCTAAACACTGATGATGTCAGCACCCTATAAGTACAGCAGGAGAAAGCAATCCTCCCAGTAATTTGAATAGCGTGCTCTGCTACTGCGTCTCTCACAAGTGTCATAACATAGTTAGGTAGGGGTTTGTATCCTACAAACACCGTGTGTGTTTTTGTCACACAGTTTGTCCATGTGTGTGGGGTGTTGTTCCCAATATTGCATGACATACATTATAGCAGTAATGTCAATGCACACATGATGTATGTGTGTGCCACCTACACATATGTACCTGTGAACTTCAATAGTTCCCATGTCCGAAGCCTGCCTCATGTGAATACATGGAATATGCATTAGACAACTGTATGACTGTGGTGTTCTGTGCAGAGGCTGCATGTTGTATGTGAATATACAGTGTGAGTTGTAGATGGTGTCATCCCACCAGCGAGGGATACACGACTGGTCTGGAGTATATAGTCCACATGTTGGTGATGAACAGGTGCAGCATGTTGTCACCTCTTGTGGGAGTGGTAACAAGTTGTTCCATAGCAATGCAGGGAATGAATGCTAAGAACCCTTCAGATAGGGTCTCGGAGCTACAGTAATGCTCACACTCTATGTTTGGGTAGTTGCAGTCCACCCATATAATGGTGTTTGTAGAGACAGTCATATTCCCAGTGTTGTCAGGAAGGCCAAATGGGTTTCCTGGGTATGGGAGGGTGGTGTGTGCCAGGCTATGAACCTGAAGGCAGTCTAACCCACTGTTAGTTGCACATGGATAGGCTCTGATGCTTTGTGCTGTGCCACCAACCTGGGGGTGTGTGTATCTGAGGTGCCTTTGGATACATCCCCCCTGGTCTGGTTTGGTGCATGTGTAGGGGACGACAAGCATGGTATGAGGTATGACCTGGCAGTGATGGTGTGCATCTGGGAGCCTTGTACCAGGAGTCTGTTACTGCATGGATATTGCTGTACCCCATGCTAAGGACAGTTTCCACTGCATGCATCTTGAGGTTTACACTGTTGCTGTTGAGTAGCATTACTATTAGTGTCCTATCCCGTGTGATACCTGTGTAGGTGGCTATGTAATGTCAGCCTTGCATACAAAGGCACTATGTGTGTAGCAACAGCCTCTGCCAATATACAACGGCCCATGGGTGACAGGTGCAAGCTGTCCCTAGCAAAGCAATGTGGCTTGTCCAGCATGTAATCCCACGCTGACAGGCATTGTATCCCCTTTGAATGTCACTGAAACATACGGTAATTGTAGAAACTGATTGTCCTGTCTACATATTGTGGCAGCATACCTGGTGAGGGTAAGATGCTACTCAAGGTCAGGGTCAAACCAGCCTGTGCCACAAGCTCAGAGAGCCCCTCTATGTCCCCTAACATGTAGTCCAGGGAGGTGCGTCACAGGTCATACACACTGGCACAGACAATGACTGAGTCATATTTCTACATGCCTTTGATTGACCTGTATGCTTGTGTTATATGGTGGATCATAGTGCCCAACGGGCATCTCAGCGTGACCTTCACCTTGTTCAGCCTGGTGAGCAGGACCTCAGTGTACCTGATGATAGTGGTACCTCACACAACTGTAGCAGGTGTGTTGTCAAGCCGTATGGCCTGTGACTGTTTGGCACACAGGCTTTGTGAGCTATGTGTTGCATGTGCTCTGCACTGGCTTAACGTTTGCTTGTGTGTCTGCTTTGCAGGTGTCAGCTGCTCAGGCAGGATGCTATTCTGAGAGTCCAAGAATGTACCTGTGTGTTTCTGTGTTTGGATTGCGGTCGTGGCAGGTCTATGTGAGACTGGTACTGTATTCACTGTAGTATCCCACTCCACCTGACAGGGTATGCCAGTACTGAGTTAAGAGAACGTAGCCCCCAGTTTGGCTATGTGGTTGCATCTCTCACATGTGTTGTTAGTGTATGGGAAGTGGAGAGGGTTGTCTGTGCACATGTGGCAGCTGTAACATTGCCACATGACTCACAGATTCACCAACTGGACCAGAGAGTAGATTGACAGGTGACCTTTGCACATGCTACCATAGCATTGTGTATCCCATACTAAGTAACAACACATAGGGCCAATGAGGAACAAGGTACTCAAGGTGGGTTTGTGAGGGTGTAGTGCTCCTGATTTGTTAGTGCTGGCATATATGAATGCTGTCTTCAGCAAATGTGAGGTAAGTCATATGCAATGTGTTACAGGCAACCTACATGCAAACAGGACAAACAGTGATGTTCTGTCAAGTGAGACATGGACATCAGTACAGTAAGCAATACAGATGTCACTAGGGATCCACAGAGGCACTGTAAATCTGCACTGCAGGTGGAATGAGTGTTTCAGGAACATAACAAGTAAACATGCATACAAACAAAGCTACAGTCAGCAGGCCTGGATCTAGACCATGCTACAACAAACAAGGTGTACGACTGCCAGTATGTAACAGTGCATATATGCAGGCACTATAAGCTTGTACCCAGACATTCACAGGTCAGATGGGCTGGGTCCAGCCCCACCACCCACAAATGTATAGACCATGTACCTTTGTAATGTTGAATAACTGGCCTGATACCCAAGTGCTCATACCTGTAATAATACACATTTCAAATAACAGACACTGAGCCCTCACTCAGCAGTTCCAGACTTAGTATGATGTATGCTACCTGTCCTGGCAACACAGTATCCTTGACATGTATGGAGACTCTCCCTCCTGTCATAGTTAGTTCTCTGTTGTGGTGCTGTCATGCATGGTATGAGGTGTGACCTTGTAGTGCTAGTGTGCTCTTGTGAGTCTTGAACTTGTTGTGTATTACTGCACAGATATCAACAACCTCAAACATCCTCATTGCAGAGTTGAGTGTGGACAGCATGCAACTCGCAGTTGACATGACCATCATTGAGTATCAATATGTACATTTTCCTATCCCCTGTGCTACCTATGTAGGTGGCCATCTCTTGACAGCCTCACCACCAGTATGCAAAGATGTGCAGACAGTACACTATGGTAATTACTATGGGTGTACAAAACAATACAATGACAGTCATACTATAACTGCATCAGGCATGCTGGGATATACCCACAATGATATCATTATACTGAACTGTTGTCAACATTATACTATTATAACATTTCTATGTAGTCACCCTGTGCATCAGCACAATGTTAACCTGTTCCTGCACCAATGTTACAGATTGCAGGAGGTGGCACAGTTTCATCATATGCACAGGGTGTGCACTTGGTATGCCTGAGTCTGCCACTGATACAACCAATTGACATGTCTGTGTGTGTGTGTTGGTGAGGGACAGCAGTACAAGATGGGGCAATGTTGCTGCAGTGTGTGCATGTATGCGGTAGCCCTAGGTGTTATCAATTTGCATGTGTGTATGCATGCACACAGTCCCACCTCATGGCTACCATATACAGGTGTTTGTGGACAGCCACAGACTGTACCTACCAGGTCATACAGATCACTGTCTGTGGCCACGGACATGGTACCTGTGCCTGGCAGGGGTGCTACGGACCATATCAGGTACTAAGCCAGACTGGGTACTGCCATCAGAAGCAGGTGGTTGGTGACTGGAGACAGGTCCCTGTTGGGACTGTCCAGAGCCACATGCACGTGGTCTCCTGGGGCGGTCTGATGACAGCACAGACCCAGCATTGCTGGGGCTGCTGCTGGCACTATGTGGGTGGCCGTGGGCCTGTTGTCGTCTGCGACGGCTGCCAGCTGCTGCTGTTGCTGGCATACGGCCACATCGACGCCTCAACCATCCACCATTGCCCTGGCTCATGGACATGTAGTTGTGGAACAGATCTAATGTGTCCCCCCAACGTCTGTCAATGACCTCGGTGAAGTTACGGATGGCAGCCGCAACATCACGCATACTGTCACTCATAGCTGTGCGGCATGCTCTCAGCTCCCTCAGACCCTGTCTGGTGTACTGTTCCATACGTGACTGTGCCTGCATTACAGCCCGAAACATAGCTGAGGTTGAAAGACCTCTGTGGGCACATCTGACAGGGGTGGTATGCCCACGGATGCTCCCACGAGAACCCCTGGACGTCTGCCTGTGTGGTACCATATCAGGACCCTGGCCATGGCTGCTGTGTGGGGATGCCGATACCACATTACGCTGGTCAATGCCCACTGTATCCTGTCCATCACCTAGGGACATTGGTGACAAAGGATGTATTGGCAGGATGACTGTGCGCATTGATGGGGTCGACAGCTGTGTACAGTCAATTGGCTGACCAATGATTACACAGGTATCATCATTATCACTATCCACAGCAGCTGATTCAGGTTCCCTGCTGCACAACACCAGAGCAGCACCAGAACCTGTGGGAGTAAGACAGGAAACACAGTTTACAATGTGTACACAATGTCACCACTGATACACACATGCACACATGGGCACATGCACACATGCACCCATGCACACATGCACACATGGGCACATGCACACATGCACACTCCTCAGTATATGAGATATCAACACACAGACACAAACACACCTGCAATCAAACACATAGCACTACTGCTTCAGCCTATTATTACTATTAGTATCAAGAGTATTGAAGGTAATGTTATTACACACTCACCAGCATGGATAGGCTGCCTTGCTGTTACACCAGAGGGACCTGCAGAAATGAGAATTTTATTGTCAGTGGGCACAACTGTGCCATTGATACTGTGAGTATGATACAGTTCAGTAGTGCAACAGTTAGCTTCCACAGGTCTACTGCTGATATTGAGAATATCACTCTTGCACAATAATTACCATGATTACAGCTACAAACCAAGGACACACCTCACACATGCATAACCTAACAGTGTACAGAACGGTCAACTATACACATGACATGTTACCTGCATGCTCCGTGTCCTGCTGCTGGGTGGCTCCAGCCTCCATCATTACACATGTATGCTGCTGCTGTTGCTTTTGGTCTGGAGCCACAACACTTAGTAGTAGTCCCTCCAGTCTGGTGAGGGGGGAATGTCTAGCCACCCCACCACCTGTGGCAAGCTGCTGCCTGTGGATATCCGACGCATGCTGACAGACTTTTCTAATTAAATCACTGCAGTGATGGTGTACCTGCTCATATGTCCGGTTATGTTTGCCAATGTCATTTACCCGACGGACCAGATCTTGTCACAGTGCAGCCCTCTCTTGCTGGTTCTGGCTGGTGCGGGAAAAGAGTATCGCGAAATCCCGCACCAGGCTCTGGTGTATCTCTTCCTCCTCCGCAGCGGAGTACACAGGGTTTCGCTGGTGGACCATAGCCCTGAAAAGGAGAAGGAAAATATGTCAGCAATATCTGTCAGCAAACTATGGCACACATAATATACATAATACTCAACTGTAGTGATGTAACTTAACCACCATATATAGCATCTGTCTGTCTATTGGGGGATACACGTGTAAATGACCAGATATCAGTGCTCATCCGACAACTGTGCAACAGTACCTGGCACACTCCATATGACAGACTAGTATACTGCATCAGTCAGCACACTGGTTCAGGTCCAATGCACAACCTAACACTGGGGGTTTGTATCAGGGTACTGTATGGGGAACATTATCAACCCATGCACTGCATGCAATGCACGTTACATATTTCACTGGTAATGCACACTACTCTTACTTGCCATAACCCTACCTACACCACAGTCACATACAGGGTAACACAGCACAACATATGGCAATGTAGTATGTGTTGATCGCAATACCTCACACATCTGTCGCTGGCCTCACACCAAGGACACACACTACCATGACAGACAGACAGTCATGGTGAACAATCACACCAGTACATAACATGCACCCCGTCACTGGCACACTCATTCCACCTCACATATTTGGTTTGCAATGTGTTCATGGGTGTGCATTGTGTCTTAGGTAGGTAGTATGCTTTTGGCCCTGGGCCTACAGCAGCATACTGTCATGCTACCCTGCCCCTTGTGACACATGTGTTATGATCGTACCTGCTCCTTACAAACAGTTACACAGGGTGACTCATATGGCATATTACCCATCTGCATACCATTCAGCAGGGGTATGTCTGACATCTACTCATGGGGAGCCTTGCTTCTTACTTCTGTGTGGTTTACTCCAAGGTATGTCGTATCTGTGGGTAGGGACGTGTACCTCCACCATGTGCTCTATACTGCAGTGACAAGGATGACAGACATAGGTAATTTGTGTTGTGGATGTTGGAGGTGTTACCATGGTTGTTGGACAACTGTCATGGGTGTGACTGAACTATGTATATCCAGCAGTGGTAACCTCTGTGTAGGTAGCCTGTGTGCACTTTTTGGTCTTGTCAGTCACTCTGCATAGGTAATGTGTTTGAGTGCATTGACACAGTTACTTGTGTATGTCTGTGTCCTTCTCCATATCTGTAGCTGTCATGGGAGGTACATACCGTGTAGGACATTGTGGGGTGTAGAGGGGTACAGTGACCTACATGTCCATAGCTGACACACCATGTCCGCTGACACATTCCATGTACAGGTATTACAGGACTAGTCTGCCACTGTGTATATCAATGGGGAGCCTATTGTACACTTGTTGCCCCTGTTCCCCCCTGACACATGCAGTGGTGGGCAGGCATGTACATATGTGGTGGTTACTGGTGTCAGTGTTTTGGAATGGTGTATGGTACTTCAGTATCCACACTGGTGTTCACTCCATGCCTCTGTCACCAGGCACCTGTTGCAATACATCTGCACACATGTGCCTCACTCATTATATATATATATATATATATATATATATATATATATATATATATATATATATTTATATGTATATATCTGTATTATATATATATATATATATATATGTTTGTATATATATATATATATATATATATATATATATATATCATATGCATATATAGATATATACATATAGATGTGGGGAGAGAGGGGGAGAGAGAGAGCGAGAGACAGAGGGAGTGTGAGAGTGAGAGGGGGTGGGACTGAGAAAGAGAGATAGTCATATACAGACATATCTGTTGTCAGTCAGATCTGTCTGTATATGTATCTACATATATCTATATATGTATGTGTGTATTACATATATCTGTACGTACATATTCTATCAATCTCGATGTCTGTGCAGTAAGTGGAACCTGGTTCAAGGCTCCAGAGAGCACACCAGCAGTACCAGGCTATACCTCGGATCATGCTTTTTGGCCCCAAAACTCGGGCCAAAACAAAAAGGGAGGGGGAGTGTCCATATTCATGAGGGACACCCACACCTCCAGGTTGGTGGCAACACATGAAGCATCAGAGACCATCCAGGTGCAAATAACCGTAGGCAAACCTGCTATACAACTGGTAGCATGTTACAGACCACCCTCTCAATCTCAGGAACCACAGTCAGCCTTCCTGAAGACATTGGATGATATGAATGTCCCACCACACACCATCATAGTGGGAGACTTCAACTACCCTAACATACCCTGGGTGCATTATTCTAGCCCAAACACCCTAGCCCAATGGTTCCCGGAATTCACTAAGTCAAATGCAATGGAACAGCTAGTCACCTCTCCCACAAGGGGAGATAATATACTAGACCTGATCATCACAAACATGGGGACAATGTGCTACACACCGGAAGTATACCCCTCACTACTCACATCTGACCACAAACTAATCACCCTGGATATACATATCCCACCTCCCCCACAACACAAAAGACTAGAGTGAGAAACCTCTCAAATGCCGACTTTACACTTCTTAAAACTGAGTTGGTATCCTTTAAGCCCACTGGGCCAGTGGAAACCACATCCCACAATGCAGACTCCTTCACAAATGCTTTCTACGGACATCTCCAAGAATGCATGGATCTTGCAATCCCAAATAAAACCAAGACCCTCTCCACCAAGGCCAGGCATCCTGTCTGGTGGACCCCAGCCATGCACAAATTGTATAACAACAGAAGGTAGCTACTGCACGACAGAGCAGAATTCCATAAAGGTAAGGCATCTCTGATCAGCACTAGTAGAAAGCTACATTCTCTTATACAAACATGCAAGGCCAACAGTGAAAGGAAAATTGCTATGGACAATACAGATAACCACAAGGCCTTCTTCTGCTATGTTAAACACCTGGGTGGAAACACTCAGATATGTTCAGAGTTAGTTCACAGTGACAAAAAATACACTGAACACACAGATATTGGCAACATTCTGGCAGACAGGTTCAGTGCAGATATCTCCCCTCCCTCACACCCAAATGAGGACTTACTTATCCCAGCTGACTGTAACCTCCCTGTCATCTCAGATGTCCAGCTGAGAACCGCCCTCAGCAAAGCTATAAACACAGCATCAATGGGACCTGACGGTATTGCAGGTTGCGTGCTACGTGAACTCCAAGAGGAGCTAAACCCGCACATAAAATGCTATTTAACCATAGCCTTACTACAGCATATGTACCTGGACACTGGCATACAGCAACAGTAGTCCCACTCCACAAAGGAGGCACCTCTACAGACCCTGGTAACTACCGCCCCATAACCTTAACCAGCCTGGTCTGCAACGCTATGGAAAGAATCATTATGGAACTCATACACAGAGACATTGGGGACTTACAGACACTTGATCCCACCCAGTTCGGCTTTGTAGAGGGCAGATCCTGCCTTTTGAACCTGGTTGACCTTTTCAAAACAGTCACTAGAGCCATTGACGAGGGCACAGCAGTCCATACAGCCTACCTGGACTTGGCTAAAGCATTCGACACAATACCCCACTCTGGCATCATAGACATGCTCAACAGCTTAAATGTGAATCCATATGTCACAAGATGGGTTGCAAACCGGCTAACGGATAGAAACCCTAAAGTCATAATCACTGGTGCCATGTCAGACTCACAGCCAGTCACAAGTGGTGTCCCACAGGGCTCTGTCCTGGGACCCCTCATTTTCGACATTTATGTCTCAGATGTGGAAGCAAACATGGGAGGGTAGTGGCTGACAATGTTCAAAGATGACTGCATACTAGGCGCCATAGTTGATACACCAGCTGACACATACATCCTACAGGAAGGCCTCACTGAAACCGACAACTGTTGCCGGAGTCATGGCCTTAAACTGCATGCCAAATAATGTATAGTCATACCCTTTGGGAAAAACAAGGTACCCACATATTATCACATAGACAGTAACCCACTGAGTACAGACAAAGTAATCAGAGACCTGGGGACACAAATCGATACTGACCTCTCATTTGACACCCAAGTTGCCATAGTGGTTGGGTAGACTGCCTACCTTGCCCACCTTATCATGAAGGGATTCACATCCAGATCAAAGGAGGTCATTGTACCCCTATACTCCTCCCTTATCAGACCCATGACTGTGTACTATGCCCCATTTGGTATGTACCTCACCTGGCACTTGCAACAGCTAGGGGTCCCCATAAGTACCTCACCAGGAGGATCAAGGGTCTCCAACAAATGTCATATGCTGCCAGACTAAAGAAGCTCCAGCTCTATTCCATAGCATACCGCCTACTTAGAGGTGATCTGTGCCTGACGTACAAGGCCATGTCCCATCAGGAATTGATGGACATGTTCCACCTCATAAAATACAAATCCATCAGAACCACAAGAGCTACAGATTTAAACCTCAGCACAAATATGAATAGGACATGCTGTAGGGACAGATCCATAACTCAGAGGGCTCCCATACTTTGGAACAGGATGTCAGTTCATGTTAGGCAGAGACCCTCACTGACTTTCTTCCTGTGAATTCTTGACGAGTGGATGGGACATCATAGGTTTACACCAGGGGTCATCTCTGTGTCACTACTAGACAGAGGTACAGTAAACTAATGCTATTATGTAAGGGGGTCTTCACTGTGTCACTACTATACAGAGGCGCAATTGTCTAAATCTATTCTGTACACTGTCTGCAGATAGCCTAGTACTAGACTATGACACTGTGAAACTATATATGTCTATGTATTTCTACATCCCTCTCTATCTATGTATACACATATGCATATTATATATATATATATATATATATATATATATATATATATATATATACATACATATCTCGATAGACATACGTATACACATGATAGATATATATATAGATATACTCCTTTTTAGTTCCACATATGTATACACACAGTAATGTACTGATGAACGTCCATTACTGTACATCCTACTTGTACATTGCACTTCAACCTACATTGCTATGTGCACATAGCTACCTTCACATACATATGTATGTAGAGCCTTCAGTGACAGTTGCAGTATGTCCCCAGCCCTATGCACATCTTCATATACATAGATACAGACCAATAACACATCTGGAGGGTTCACAGTATGTAGACTATTATACTAGTACTTTACATTACCTGTGTTTGTTGCAGCTGTTTGCGTAGGCTTGCAGTTACTTGGCCTGCTGTCAACCTCTTTGATTTGCTGTTACTGTTTCTTTTTTTATTTTATTTCTTTCTCTTTCTCTCTCTCTCTCTCTCTGTCTCTACCTCCAGAGGGTGCAATGAAAGTATTGCATGTGTGGACTGGGAGTACAGGATGCTTTTGTAGGTATCTGCACATGTCCATGTGATGGCCTCTGCACCAATTGTTAGCCAGCATTTACTAATTGCATGCAGCCTGTTGTGTAGTGATTGCAGTTCTCACTGTGATTTCAGGACAGTGCTATAAAAAGGTCTGTTAGGTAGGCGTAGCCCTTTCAGATTATCAGGGTGGGGTTTGCTGTGGACACTGTTCTGTGAGTGTAAGGGTTGGTATGTCTCTCATATTTCAGGCTGTGTTGTAGACACTGCAATGCATGTTGTTCTGTAAGCTGTGTATTCCTTCCTTCAGTATCCTCTTCTCCATGTGTATGTAAACTGACACCTATGACTAGAAAATACTGTGTATATGGGTGTGTGTGCTTTCTTGTGGGGATTGTGGTGTAACTGGTATATAGCGGTGGCTCTTGCAATCTGTTGCTATGGCTTCAATATTTGGCCTTTACATTCACTCCTTGTATGCCTGCTAGGTGTCTTTCCTGTAATGTGTTGCTATGGCTTTCCTATTTTCCATTTACATTCACAGCTTGTAATGCTTGCTATATCTGTTTGGGCAGCAATTCCCTATGTGTTTGTTGTGGTAGGGTGTTACTGCATGCAGTGTGGTCTGGCCATGGTGTGGGCCTTGACACTTACAAGGGTATGTGATCATGCTGCTGAGCAGGCCTCAGATACTCTCAGGTGCATCTTTTATCAGCCTCATGGAATGGTACATATCAGTGGGATACTCCAATGAAATATTCTGATATTCTGCAGTTGTGACTGTGGGTTATTTCGAGCATATGTATTACTACACCATTTCTGACGTGCAAGTGGTGCATACTTTCAGTAATTCATAGTTACCATTGCATGTGTAGTTACACCTTTCTGCCTACTGTTAGTACATTTCACAGGGTGTCAGTGGGGCACAGTTGACATTTGTTTTCACATCAGGGACATCCCTGTAACTCAGTCACAGTTGCTATGTCTGGGCTCTTAACTATTCAACTATGGCAGTGTTTATCCTGCTCTGAGTATGTGTGTGGCTTGCCAGATGCTACTGTGACATTATTACCTACTAGCTATCAACTAGCATGGCTGTTTCTCATCACACAGTACTATTTTACAAATCCACTAGATTTGACAGTAAATATACATGACATGCTTTGTGTACTAGACTTGCTATATTGCCTTTACATTAATTCCTACTATTTTATGATATATTTGTTTCAGCACAATGTTCTTGTATAGCAGTCATGGCTTAGTGGTAAGTCATGCAGACTAGTGTTTCCAAAGTCCTGGGTTCGAGACTTACAGAGGTATTTTATTTTGCTGCTGAGAAAACTACAGGCCTTGTCATTCAGAGTGGCACTTTTAAGCAGTTGTAAGCGGGTTAGCGCTGGTTTGCGCAGAGGTCACGCATGCGCACTGCTGCTTAGCTCCGTGCACACACGCTTAGCTAAGCGCACAGAAGCACACACCCACTTACTACTGCATAAAAGTGCTTACTCTCGCGCACACCCGCGCTAATTTCTTTTAAAGAAAAGAAAATGGGGCGACAGGAAAGTGGTGAAACGGGGGGCACAAAGAGGGTAGGACAGTAGGAAAACAAGCTCGGGTTTTGCAGGAGGGATGTAGGAAAGGCCCATAGCTGCCCATTTCTTCGTCAGCAACAGCTGTGCATATGTTTGTAATTTGGTGTGAAATTTGATACCTTCCACCCCTGAGAGAGGTGTGAGGACAACAATATTTGTTGTACAGCCAATTGTAATTGCCAGTTTACATGTCCAGCAGATATGTGTGCAAAATGGGCAGCTATGTATGGGGAGTAATTTTTTTGTGGGTACAGAGTGCCCTTTTTTTTTTTTTTCAGGTGAGAGTGGTATGTCAGGTACAGGAAGTCGGTATAGCTGGGGAGGTAGGTAGGGGAGGTTAACAGACAAGACAAACAAGACGCATACAGGGGTGGTGTATGACACATGTGGGGGGTTACACAATTGACGGGGATGGATGTTTGGATATCTCGAGCCCATGAGCCCACAGATGGCAACAGTGGAACTGAGATCCCCACCCATGGGCTGTTGCCACTGTGCCTTCACTGCCCAGGACGGGGCTGTGCTGGGGGCTGTGTAGGATGGGCAGCAGGCACGCCCGTGAGTTGTGCCACCCATGCCTCAAGCTGGCGTAGGGGCCCAAGCACAGCATGCCTGATCTCCCTACGCACCACAGTCCGGACACTACGGAGGGTGAGTGGATGTTCTCCTCCGGTCACGCTTGCAGAGGGGGGATGAGCCCCATCCCCTGCAGTGCTTCCACCTGCAGGTGGCACAGGGCCACTGGAGGAGGGTCCAGCCTGGACACTACTGCCAGGTGCACTCGCCAGCTGAGGTGGGAGAGGTGGGTCCGCTGGAACCCGCCTTCCCTGTCGTCCTATGTTTTGCATTATTTAATGACAGTTTGGGTTAGTAACGTGCAATATCATTCACAATTAGTTGAAACAGCATGCATTAGTATTCCCATTAACCAAACATCCATAAATTCAAGCCATTGAACAGCAAGCATAACACATGCATAATTTGAACAACAATACACAATCCAACAACATGCAGGGTTTATTGATGGCAACAGGCCATCAGGTTTGGATGTATGAACAGGGCACATGCATCAACGTACATGCAAATATGTATGAACCAACAGGACAATTGTCCAGGGGAGTTAATTGTGAATACACATACCCATTTCACGTGGAATGGATTATTTGTGGTTATAGGGTAGGGTGAAGAAATATTTCATTAACAACTTCAAATACCTGTACAAATGCTGTACATTTCTACTAGCCGCAGATATATACACACTACAGGTCTGACTACAGTTTCCTATGTGTAAACTTATGCATGTTGGTGATAGGAATGTTACTGCTACATCAATATACATTTCATTTTTATTCATACGCATTCATTTCTGGCTTTGTTCAGCTACAGCATCCTGCTACATTTGCTTTATATGGCTCTAGACAACTGTGGATGTTTGGTATTTCATACAACCATACTATTTGCATATTGCAAACTGAGATCAACATATACAAATTGTGGGACACACATTCCAGCTTCAGTACTTTATTCCACACATTTCGCTGTTTGGTTGTGCCTGTCACATTCATTTCATTCTGTACTGACTGCAGTATACTTTATTCAGGAGTTATTACAACTTTATTGGTGGATTCATACCTCTTTCTCACACTCTCACTTGTTTTATTTTTACAATTCAGGATGGTACTTAATTCTAGGCTTTATTGACATGTTTTACCAACAGTCTCACTTGTGTCATGTTTCAGAATTTAAATGGGGATATATTTCACACGTGTTTTACTCAGCTTGTGTAGCTGTAATTTTCAGCCTGCTGCAGGTTATGTACTATTATATTACAGGTGGAACATCTTTATGTCAGACTTGTTTCATTTTTATTTTTGGATTACAGGCTGCATCACACTTATGTAATCACACAGTACTAGCAGAATCTGTCTTACACTGTTTACTTGCACTTTATATTAATAGGTGACAACACTGCACTCTTTTGCAAGCTGTCATACTTATATTTTTAACAGTTACAGGGAGAGAATTACTAACCTGCCTGGTGGTGCAACCGCACAAGCCTATTGGCATAGGCTCGATGATTCACAGAACGGACACCTGCAGCTGCAATATAAAAGAAGTAATATTGGAATACACATCTCAATAATATCAGCTAGGTTAACTTTCTACATTAATAATTACATGTAACTTACTCAGTAGTGGGGCGTTGGGCATTTGCCAGGCCTCCTGGATCCAACGGTTCAGTTGGTCCTGCTTCTGTTGCTTCAGGTCCGCATGGTGGTGATGGACCTGTTCACCAGTCCTTGGTATTCCTGTGGCACTGGTGAGATCATGTGCCAACCAGTCCCATGCCTCAGCCTTATATGCTCCCCACAGGACCTGGCCCTGCATGAGTTGGGCCTCATGATCATGGACGAGGAGCCAAACCATATATTTGGACTCCTCAATGCCCCACCTCTGTGCTCGGAAGCAACTACCCTCTCCTACACCTGCCATCCTGACTGCAAATCAGTTCCACAATCAGTTATGCTGTGTATTCCCGCCTATGGGGCTTATATATGCCATTTTTCCCGCATTTATCTGTGATTGGCCATTTTGGAAATGTATCAGCTTCACAAAACCTGCTTTGTCATGCTTCTCTTTCCATTCATTTCTATATATATGCTATTACTGCATTTGTAAGAGCAACTGTCATGGCTTAGTGGTTCAGTACTTTTACTATGGTGCAAGGTATCCTGAGTTCGAGCCTGGCCATTGCTTTTTTAAATTGTATGACTGTCTACACAGGCTAGAAGGTGTGTCTGTGTAAAGGCAGTTTTGATACAGCTTGCTCAACATTGCCCGTCGGTTAGCTTGTTGGCGTGCTGCGCAGCTCCGCGCAAACAGGTTACGCTGGTTTACGCGTCATTTGACTGTCAGCAAGCATATTACGCTCAGCTCAGCTACGGGTACACAGTTTCAGTGTATTAACATGCTGCTCAACCCCGGGCACTCATTTTACACCTGTTAAACCACTGCTCACCTACGGGCAGATATACTCAGCTTGTTAGAGTGTAGCTCAGCTATAGGTATTTCTGACATTTTTTTTTTATCACACATTTCTTCAAAATACATGGCCCATTTCATTACATTGTACATAAAATATAATTTTATATATGTACATATATGTCAGGGAATTCTTTTGTGCTTATTTCACTAAAAATAAAAGTTGATGTTGTGGGGGCTCGAACCATGACTGCCTCCTCTTCAGCTGACATCTCTACCGCTACCCTCTTGCTTCTTAGTGTACTTTGCATATTTAGATCTTATATGCTTTTCCACTGACTGCTAACTGTGGCTAAGCCACGGGCATGCCCGCGCAAATGAGCGCACTCACGGGCAAACATCTTTACAACTTATAAAAAAAATATATAACATGTTCAGTTTTACATTTTATGTTTATAGTCTGTGGGGGCATGTGTTGTGTTGTGTTTATTGACATTTACGCGGACTCTGTCATGGGGGTTTACTTTTGGGACTGTTACTCTTCTGGAGGTGTGTCCGTTTGCAGGGCTTGCCCTATGGACACGCCCTCTACTTTCTTACTTAGACCGTGTTAGCCTTGGGTGTGAGTCAGCATGCCCTCATGCATATGCATGGCATGCTGACATCACACCGTTTAACTGCAGCCTCCGTGTAAGACTTGTAACTCTTACACTGAGGCTTCGTGAATCCTGCCCAATGTCTCGAGACATTCTGCAAAGTCAATGCACAGTTTCACTTTAACAGCACCCAAAAGCAAATAGTCCAGTTTATTTCATACAAACATACAGTAGTTCTGAAAATACAGACTGTTAGCTGGACAAACAATAAGATGGTTATTTCCAGACCAAAAGTATTAGGCAAAGATAACTGCATTCAGTACAATCAAGTTAGTTTCTATTTTTTTCACAGAAAGATTGGCTAGAGAGTAAATCTTACAAATAAGTTTGCACTAATGCACACTAGCCCTTAATATCAGAATTTGAATGATGAAACGAAATAAGAAAGATGCTTTAGTCCACACACACTCCTTCCATCTGGTTGCCTGCCAGCATATTAAAAAATAAATATTCCAGTTTATTTGACACAAATGAACACTGCACCTTAATATCAGACTTTAAACTGAGCAAATGAAAAAAGCTGCCTTCATATACAGCACAGCTAACCATCCCCAATCAGGCTACCTGCAAGCATATTAAAATAAAATAAATCATCTATTTTATTTCATACAAGACCAGACTTTAAATAGGGCAAATGAAGAGGGCAAGTTGCATTCATGCAGATCACAGCTACCATCCTTCTTATCAGTTTGCCTTCCGACATATTAAAAATATCAAATATTCCATTTTATTTTACACAAATACATACTAGCTATTAATGCCAGACTTCAAATCATGTAAATGAAGAGGGCAAGTTCACAGCAAAGGTAGACCAAATAATACAGTTGCCTGCCTGCATGCTAAAAGGAGAGAGAGAATAAATATTCTAATTATTTAAAAAATGCACAATAGACCTTCTATGCCACAGTTTTAAAATAAGCATACTTTCCATCTGGGTGCCTTCAAAC
>NC_056725.1:1299584441-1299606941 GCF_019279795.1 Protopterus annectens | reverse complement strand
TTCATAACAAAATTACAGCAGTCAGATTTCTTGAATATTGATAAGATGGGTCTACTTTATTTACTTGAAAGCTTAAAAACAGCAAATGCATATGCATCGAACCATATGCATCGAACCAAGAAACCATTTAAACACAATAAAAACAGAACTACACAACAAACATGACATGTAACAGCTGTAGGCAGGGGGCAAGCCTTCCCTGCATCCCACACTCCCTGTTACTTAAATATACCAACTCCAAGATCACACTACTTTGAAGTAAATGGAAATCTCCACCTACAGAGATTTTCATTTACAATTTTCTACGGTTCGCACTTTCGATGCATATGGTTCGATGCACATGCATTCGCTGTTTTAAGCTTTCAAGTAAATAAAGTAGACCCTAAATAATATGCGTCTATTAAAACTTAAGTATTTTCACAATATGTGTTACGTTTAAGCACATCATTATTTATAACCATATGTTCAATCCTATAACTTTTCAAATTTAGCCAATTCAGTTACATTTCAAGATAATTTAATACATGAAACAAACTACAACATATTAAATGAAAGTACACCAGTAGTATCTAGAAGAAAAGCATGCAACAATTATCTTTCCATACCTGAATAACTATTTATTCTTTTTCTGTGTGTTATGTTATTTTGATACCAACATGAATTCAATCACATTTGGCACTCAAGATGAAGTTGTGGTGCTGTGAGGCTCAGAGGAAGAAAAACAAGTACTTATATTGATGTTCTTTTATTTATGCAGCATGTTGTGATAGTCCCAATTAAAATTGATTAATAGTGCATTGAAATCTGTAAATATATTCACTTAAGTTCTCTTCATCTATTTTATATCCACAAACCACAAAATAAGAATGTGATTCAGGATACAAATATATAAAATGATTAATACCCAGTGTCAAAAGTGATGAAACTCTGAATGTGAGATAATGCTCATTAGCACACGCTACACTTCTCTGCAGTAATATTAATACTAACAAACTGAGCAGGTCTGGACTGTAGAAAAAAAAACATACTGTCCTTCAAAATAAACAGGCTGCAGAAGCAGATGTCCAGGTTCACACATGTAATATGAGTCTTATTGGAAGCATTCCAATAAAGGACCATTTGCACATAGTGAATCCAGTTGCCTGGATGATGACTGATAAGGTGAAATGCCCGCATTCTCAACAGCTGGATTTCCACATATACCTCTGTCATTCTAGATATTGGTTTTGAATCAGGTTCATAGACCTGCATGTTTTAATTAAATGCAAGAAGGATCGCTTGGCTTGGCTGGTTTTCCTTGATGCCCATCCTGATGAGTTTCCCTTTCACTTTGTAATAATTGCCTCATTGCCCTTGCATGTATTTCTGAATTATATTACCATATCAAGCAACGAAGGGCTAGAGAAGGAAAAATAATATCATAAGAAGAACATAGTTTATGGAGTTTGATGCTAAGCATTCAACTATGTTTCTGAATTCAAAAATTGCAGCAGTTGATTGATGAACCTTTGGCAAGGTGGTTACCTGTTTTGATTATGAACTACTTGAATATACTGAGCTAGGCAAGAATGTATGACTGAAGGATATTGCAGATTGTCAGCCACTCATTGCCATTGCTGGTATTCAAGCCTTTTGTCTCTCGGTCTGTCCCTCAGATGCTGTGTTCACCAATGATGGGATGAGGAAGACTATAAGAGACAGATGGTAGAATGTGTTATGGGAATGAATATGAAAACCCGGAGCAGAAGACAGATCACATGCATGGCTTACAGAGACAGAGCATTGCAAATTAAAAGGTCTGTATTAGTGATACTAGTGATAAAGTAGGAGGTCATGTAAATTGAAGATTTCTAATTTATTCACAAATAAATGGGTATTCACAGTGCTGCCTGCTTCTTAGAAGTGGTTCTGTCATTGTATTCACAGTGCTGCCTGCTTCCTGTGATTCTGTCATTGTATTCACAGCAGTGCCTGCTTGCAGTGATTCTGTCATTGTGTTCACAGTGCTGCCTGCTTCCTGTGATTCTGTCATTGTATTCACAGTGCTGCCTGCTTGCTGTGGTTCTGTCATTGTAGTCACAGTGCTTCCCTGCTTGCTGTGGTTCTTTCACTGTATTCACAGTGCTGCCTGCTTGCACCACAAATACTTGGGAGTCTCTGATGCCAGCCCTGCTTCCCTGCCACTGCATTTCAATACATCTGCATCCCTGCCATGAGCATTACTTCTAAAATTTAAATTTAATTTGATATTGTTTCTGTCTTTAATTTCTCCAAGTCTTTTGCGTTTCTAATACCATAATGGGAATCGACCCCACTACTAAGTCAAAGTATGATTAAAGTTCATGAAATTAGTATTGTTTCAGTCTTTGGTGTTAGCCAAAAGTGCTCTTCACAGCACCCCAACTGTGGCCAGAACTGACTCCTTCTGCAATTAATAATTGTGATATTGTCCCTATACTGTAGCCTATGCATCCTAAAATGTGTGACAATCAGGAAGATTTTAATTTAAAATGGTTGTGCTTTTAACTGTCTACCACACCAATAAAAGAAAAATTCTAGTATCTGTGGACTTTATTACCAGGTTGCAGTCTGCATATTTTAAGTTGCATTACCTTCAGAAGCTACACTTGAAGTCATGTTCTGATTACCTGACACAAATATATTTGTCACCTTAAGTATATGGTCCATCTTTAAACTGTATTTGATTACACATTATTCATCATAGGATCATACAAGGTTACTAAGCTATCAACCCAGCAGTCATTTCAAGCTTAGCTGTTTCATCCCAATGTAATACCATAGATACTCTAGTCAATACCCAGGATTGTATTTCGTAATGACTGTCCATGTCCAGGAGGTTTGTGGGTGCTATCCCCAGTATGAATTTAGGGTACCCCATCCACATGTCCAGGTTCCTTTTGAACAGTGTCATAGAGGTGCTCTGCTTGACATGAATTGGCAGCCTATTTCAAAGATACAGCAGTCACTGTGAGACAAATCCGTCCCTCCAGTATTTCCTATTCAGGTCACAGGCCATATTTACGTCCCTGAAATGGGTAGCTGTAGTCCCGTTCGATTCATGGATGTGCAGCAAATTCATTAGGTTTAATTTAGGTCGGAGATTGCTCTGTAAGACAGGCATAAGTCTCCCCTAAGAAGTCTATACGATATACTAACCAGAAAAACTGGAGCCCAAAAGCAGTGTAAGACCACTAATACACAAAAATGAACACTGCTGCACCACAGATAAATACAAGTTTATTATTTCACCAGATGTAATTCACCGATTGAGCGCTTTCTTCCCTTCAAACAGGGACTTCATCAGAATCTAATGTTAAAAACATCCATTCTCCATAAATACTTCCCCATTTTGATGACATCACTAAATAAGTACATCTTAAAGAAACATACACTTACACCTATATCAAACCATACAAATTATTAAAACATTCGTACTAAAAATGCACTTTTAAAACACAAGATAAAATGCATACAAAGGTGTTATTTTGAAAATGCAGCTTTCCTATTCAATATGAGCTTAATGGAAATCATTTCATTAAGTCTGGGGTCTTGACTGGCCTGTAATTTAATTTGCCATCGAATCTCTCTTTCCTCAATCTGACTTCTAAAATCACCCCTCATGAGATTTGGTAAAACTTTCTCTAAGATACCAAACTTGAATCCTGAAAAATATGTGCAAACACAGGAATGTTTGTACAAGGCATTATTATTATTACCGATGGATATTTGGTACAAGTGCTCATATATCCTGTCGCTTAATCTTTTCTCAGTTTTACCTACATAAAAACTGGGACAGGATATACACATAGCCAAATATATCACCCCTGTGGATTGACAGTTGCCCCAACCAAACTTAACCCAGGTTTTTGAAGTGTTACCAATAGTAACATTCTCATCAATACAAATATATTTACACTGAGAACAGGTGCCACATCTTTTAGTACCAAATCTGACAGTATTTTTTGGAACATTTTCAAAACATTTCTTCAAGTTTGCCCTTGTCTTAAACACAAAATTGGGTCTAGGACCCACAACAGACCACAACTTTGAATCATTCATAGGTTCATAGGTTAGTACTAAGCTAACTGCCCTTGTGAGCCATTTTAAGCCAAGCCAATTATCCCTTGTGAGACTCAAACCCCGCACCTTGTGTTTGTAAAGCAAATACCTTTACCATTAGGCCACCCTCCCAAAAAAAAAAAAAAAAAAAACTCCCCACTCTTTTTTAACATATTCTAAATTTTCTTGAATAATCTTATTGGGGTAACCTCTTTCCTGGAATAATTTAACTACTTTTTGCAGTTCTTCCTCCACATCCTGTCTATGCGATGTCATTCGGGCAACTCAAATAAGTTACCCTTTAATAATACTCTTTTTCTGATGTGGAGGATGAGTACTAGAATACTCTAGATACGAATTACTAAAAGTGGTATGTTGTCTTATTTGCCTGTTGAGGATGAGGAGAGTGTTTTTCCATTATTGGGGCCTCGCCTTAGCTTTCCTAGACAGCAACTTTTTGTATTTGTTGTAAGTTTGTTGATGCTGGATGTACACAAGGGCAGCTTGTTTTTACTTGACGTTCTGCCCTTGATTCTCTCTGGAACAGCCAAGTCTATACACTTGTACAAGTGACTGCACAAGGCTTTAGTGTAAGCTTAGGTGTAGTTACGACTTCCAGCTGGGGGTTGGGCCTGGAATGCATTTATACCTTCCCCTAGGAGGGTATAGTTTGCCTTGGTGAAGTTTTTTAGTCTGACTTCACCCTTTGTGAGTTCTGGTGTTAGTGCCAGTTCAAAGCTGACTGATTTGCGGTCCAATTAAACTAATGAGGGTCCAACAGTTGTGGTGGTAAATCTGTTTGGCATGTTAATGAGGACCAGATCTAGTATCTTTGTTCCTCTTGTTGGGGTTTGAACAATTTGTTCCAGGGTATTTGAGTTAACAAAGTCAAGGAACTTTTGCACTAGTGAGTTAGAGCTAGAGTAGGTTTCCCACTTCATGGTGGGATAACTGAAATCTCTCATGACTAGAGTGTTTGGCAATATTTGTATTGACTCCAGTTTGGTCATGTAGGCTTTGTGAGCATCATGATCCATGGAGGGAGATGATAAAATATAAGGAAATATTAAGTGTAGCAAATTACACTAGCAGTTGCAGTCAGATGGACTTTTGTGCTGTTGCTAAAATTATCTGCATTAATTATTTGAGGTTAACGCTTTGTCATGCTAATAATATGCATACTATTCATCAGGATACATGTTTAGCAAAATTAAGTAAATTTGCAAAATTTTTTTCTCTTTTAACTTAAACCAACCCTTTCCATCCATAACACTTCTAAGAATGTACTTGTCCCTGACTTGTTATGATGAATGCTAGTCTTGATGCTTTATTCTGCTTTACAACAATACTGTACACATTGAGACATTTTCTCATTTGGACACACTGTTCTGAAATAGTTCATTCCTTAGACTACTTTTGCTGCATTACCATCCTTTTGGTACTTCAAACCCTTTTGAATTATTGACTTCCCTTGGGATTCAATAAACTCTGGGCAAGAATAGCAATATTCTTGCACGGAGTAGTTAGTGTCCATATAGCACAACAGCTCACCTTGCATATTCATGAAGGTGCACTGCTGTTCAACTTATACGGATACAAACCATGAACGAGTGCAGGGGGGCATGTTCAAGTAGTGCACGGACATTGAACACACCCCCTGCACTCAGAAAGTGACGTACGGCACTTTCTAATAGGATCTGTCAAAATATTAGAGAATTGCTCTAATATTATGCCAGTATTTCAGTGTCTGTGGAGACTGAAATGAAATAAATGATCATGTCAGTGTCCACGGACACTGAAATAAACATGGCATCAGGAAAGCAATGCAGGGGGTGTGTGACAGGTTCTGTGACACACACCCTGCATTGTAAAAGTGCCATATGACACCTCTGCAATCTGCTAAAGCAGGAAATGTGTGCAAATGCACAAATAATGGGGGATAAATCCCTCAAAAGGGACACAGCATACATATTGCCCCACAAACTTAGAAAGCTGATAGAAAACAGGTCATGCATTAACATGAATTACTGAAGGCTAGAGGTCTGAAAGCAAATGTATGCCATTATTCCCTAACAACAGTCCATGTGGACAAAGGCACAAATAATGGGGGGAGCAATAAGATAGGGACACCTCTAAAAAAATTGCCCTCACACACTTAGAAATTTGATAGAAAACAGGATATGTATTAGCAGGAGTCTCTGAAGGATAGAAGCCTGAAAGCCAAATGAATGCCATTATTTCCTGATTGCAGTCCTCAATGACTTGTCAGAACACCACAAGACTCATTAATATAACATAATAATAATATTATGGCCCTCCGCTTACCATAGCTTAAACATTCCATAGGAGATAAAAACAAATATACAAATGAAGTTTCCAAGCTGAGGTAATGTAGTGTAGAGTCCCAGCTTTGCATGCAGGTGTTCACAGTTTGAGTACTAAGACAGGCAACTTGTTTTTATATGGGATAGTGTTAAAATTATTTTTGTAAACTTAAATTATGTAGCAACTGTTTTTTTTTGTCAACCAGGGTAATGTAGCTGGTGTACAATGTAAGTGTGAGTGCATATAACATGTGAAACTACCCATGTACACACAAGTGCCACATACAGTATAGTCACACCCCTTGCTAATTTAAGGGAAGCACATAGAGGGATGTCATGTAAAGTATATGATATACACTTAATAAATGAAAGCAGTCCTCTGATATATTAAAAAAATTAAAAGTGAGCAATGTGGTTAGCAAAGTGTAACCATTGCTAAGACATAATTGCTAAGCTGCAGGTAGCTCAGCTAAGTGGATTTGCACACATTTAAACATTGCTCAGCAAACTTTTCCTTTAAGCAATGCTAAAACTGGCTCAGCGGATTTGCACACTGCTTAGTGGAGCTTAACCTTTTCAAAATGGTGTAATGACAGCAAAGGGAGGGAATATCACACTATTTAAATGGATCAGGTGGGAATACAGCCATAACCATTTGTAGCTGATCTTTGCAGGCACTATGGCTGGTGTAGTGAGGGCGTGCGCTTTCGGGCGCAGTGCTGGGGCATCCAGGAGTTCAGGGTCATGGTTGGACTCCTACTGAATGACCATGATGAGAGACTGCTGCAGGGCCAGTACTAGGGCTCACAATATAAAGCAGAGGCCTGGAATCATCTCGCATATGATCTCACTAGTGCTACTGGCATCCCTCGAACTGGTTTGCAGGTCTGGCACCATTTCGCTGACCTATGCTTTCTCCAAACCTACTGTTGGGACATGTGTCTTATTGTTCTACAAATATTGAATTGTGTGAATATTAATGAACCTCATTCAAATACTATTATTGGTGGCCTGCTGCTGTCAATGTAACCTGCATGATGTTATAATGCTTACTGTGGTTCCATTTCTGCATGTGGTCTGTTTGCTATGCAACTGTTTCATAACTGTTTTATGGGCTCGATTGGAACACCCATGCATGCTGTTATAACTAATCTTGAATGTGTTGTTCACGACTAACCAAAATATTTTGTAAAACCTCAACACCATAGCATGTCTGGGAAGACAGATCCCGGCGGATCTGCCTGTCCCACCTCATCTGGCCATGGCACCTGGCCCAGCATGTCTGGCACCCAACCTGGGACATCCTCATCTGCTGGCCCTACATCACCTTCGGGTGCAACAGCCTCAGGGAATGGGGCTCGTCCCCCCTCAGAGCGGGCGTGGACAGGAACCTGTCACCCGTAGTCAGGTCCGGGGTTTGGTGTGCAGCGCCATCCAGAAAGAGTTTGGTGGTCAGCTGTGCCAGATTGAGGGCTGCCTGGTGCATCTTGAGGGTCAGCCTGCCCCACCTGCCCAGCCCCCAGCACAGCCTCCTTTGGGGCATTGAAGGTGCAGTGGTGACTGCCCATGGGTGGGGACCACAGTCCCACTGTATCCATTTAGTGGCTCATGGGCATCAGATTCCCAACTGCCCTCCCCGTCCAAGGTGTTTACCCCCACATGTGTCATATACCACACCTGTCTGTTGTCTTGTCTGTCTTGACAGTCTTCCTACCCAACTTACCTCCCCAATATTACCTACTATCCTTCCCCAACATCACACTCTCACCTTAAAAAAAGGAGGGGGGGGCATCTGTTCCCAAAAAAAATTCACCCCATACATAGCTGTCCATTTTGCACGTGTCCACTGGACACATGTAATCTGGTCCAATTGGCTTGGCAATACATTAATGTTGTCCTCACCCCTCTCTGTAAAGTTTGAGTGTCTAAATTCACCTCCAAATTCTGTAAAAATGCACAGCTGTTGCTGTATAAGAAATGGACAGCTATGGACCTTCCCTACACCCATCTTGAACATCCCTAGCTATCGTTCATATTGTTTTTCCCTCTGCATGCCCCTTTTTCACCACTTTCCCATCACCCCTTTTTCTTTTCTTTCAAAGAAATTAGCACCGTTGTAAGAATGAGTAAGCAGTAGTAAGTGGGAGCAAGCATGTTTGAGTGATGCTAAGTGGAGACAACAGAGGTTAAGAATCTGTATGTTTCACCATGTGTTGGCATCACTTAGCTTCATGCAAACCTGCTTACAACTGCTCTAATCATTTTGTTTCCATCAGCCACTGTGCTGCCTAGCAACAAAATAATCAACACTGCCAAGTCTTGAACCCAGGGGCCCTGTACACCAAAGTCAGAGCAATGTAACAATACACCATTTGAGTTGTAAGGATTGCTGATGCTTTTGCAAACATATCATGCAGTAGAGTCATTCAACAGATGGGAAAAGATTCTGTAGAATCATTCAGGTTTTGTAAATATACATATACACATTTATATATGTCTGGAGTGCACATATATGGAAAATATATACATGTTATAAATAGAGATATACATATAAAATATATACATATACATATATTTATATATATATATATATATATATATATATATATATATATATATATATATATATATATATATATATATATATATATATATATATATATATATATATATATATATATATATATATATATATATATATATATATATATATATATATATATATATATATATATATATATATATATATATATATATATATATATATATATATATATATATATATATATATATATATATATATATTTTTTTTTTAATTTTACATTTGTTAACCGGGGAAGTCTGACTGGACACAGGTACTTTTTCAGCAGACACCTGGGGAAAAAGCTTCACATAGAATAATATTAAGAATATGTTACACACATTAATTAATATTAAAATACTGATTTAAACATTGACAAAATCATTGACAAATTCCTTGGCAGTAGATCAGTTTATGAACATCATTTGGTATTAAAGCATATCTCAGTAGTCAAGTTGTATATATATATATATATATATATATATATATATATATATATATAATATAAAGAAAAAAATATATATGCTCATAATATGTAGTGGAGTCATACCTCAGAGCCATAACTCTCAGCCTCTTAGTGCAAGAAATCTGGTCAAAGGCTGTCCAAATGGGGGGGGGGAGACAATGGGTCAAAACTAGGTACATCATTTTATATATTGCTCTTATAAATGTAAATGTTGCCAGAGTGACAGGGTTTGTTTCAGCATACATGTTCTGAATGATATGAGTTCTGAAACTGAAATGTATGTCATCATTTACTGTCAAAAATCCTCAGATCATCACAGTGATTTATCAGGGAAATAAACATAATAAATCGGTGGAACACACCAGGCATATGAGCAATAAACCTGGACATTCTGAAACAATCTGGCCAGTCAAGAGGTAGGCTCAGAACCCCATAGTGCAACAAATCTGGACCAAGCCTGACAAAGTGGGGGGAGAAAGCCATCAAAATAGGGACATATCTGAAATCCTGGAGTAGATAAGCTGAAACAGTTGCTGACACAGTTGCTGCAGTAACAACCTCATGTCTGTCCTAACATATATTGACTGAAATAGCACAAGTCCAACACTCAATTACTTTTCACTAGTTAGTGACAGAAATCCTCACATCATCCCACTGATGTATCAGAAGTACACAACACTTATGGGGGCCAGGCAACAGTACATCCTACAAATATCTGGACATAACATAACATTAGGGAAGCTACACTCAGCACCATTCCAACTACAGTCAAACTGACACAACACTACCCAAATCCGCTATGGGGAATTACACATTTATTTGCAAATATATCAGGCACTAACATAATGCATCTGTGATACTTCAGGTGCACATACCATTGGGTAAGACAGCTATTAAGGTCTTAGCCTGCTATAGGTCCCCAACCATGTCCCAAGATTCACATTCCACATTCCTAAGCACCCTGGAGAATATTAGAGTCCAACCTAACACTCTCATACTGGGTGACTTCAATTACCCCTCCATTAACTGGGAAAACTACTCATGTACCAATACATTTGCCCAACACTTTCTGGAATTTATTAATTCCAATGCCCTGGACCAGCTCATTCTTACCCCCACTAGAGGTAGTAACGTCCTTGACCTGGTCATTTCTAGCATGGGCGACCATTGCTCTACACCAATAGTCAACTCCTCCCTGGTTAGATCTGATCACAAGCTAATCACCTTGGAAATCCATATCCCTCCCACTCCCCCCCCCCCAACAAAGGTAACCACCATGAAAAACTTCTCCAAAGCTAACTTTGGGATCCTAAAACAGAGGTGGCTAACTTCACGGCACCTATGAAAATGGAGAATAGTTGCATGACCGTCAAATCATACACCAATGCACTGCATGAACACGTACACAAATGCTTGGATCTCGCCATACCCAATATAACTAAGACACTCTCCTCAAAAAAAAAGGAAGCCAATCTGGTGGTCCCCTGTCATAAACAAACTCTACAACAGAAGAAGGAAACTGATGTGGAATAAGGTGAAGTTCCAAGACTGGAAAAACTCCCCTATCAGCCTCAACAAAAGGTTGAGATCCTTCATCAAATCCTCTAAAGCTAGCTGTGAAAACAGAATTGCAGCAGATAGTAAAGACAACCACAAGGCCTTCTACAGTTATGTAAAGAATCTCTATGGCAATATCCAGATTTGCTGTGAGCTACTGCACAATGGTACCTCCTATACCAAGCCAACAGATATTGCAAATATACTGTTGGACAGATTCAGTGCTAACTTTACCCCTTTCGTCCCCCACCAAGGACCAATCACAATATCAGTAGATTGCCAGGTGCCCAGTATTGCTGCTGCACAGGTTAAAACAACACTGTCCAAGGCCAAGAATACAGCTTCTATGAGACCTGACAGTATCCCTGGCTGTGTACTACATGAACTACAGAGTGAACTGGCACCTCACCTGTGTGCCCTGTTCAATCACTGCCTCACCTCAAGCTTTGTCCCTACCGAATGGCGCTCTGCTACAGTCATCCCTCTCCACAAAGGAGGAGTGACTACAGACCCCGGGAACTATTGCTCCATTAGCCTGATGAGTCTGATATGCAAAGTAATGGAACACATCCTCATGGACCTAATAAACAAGTATATAGGGAATCTCCAAACTCTGGATCCTACACAGTTTGGTTTTGTGAAGGGTGAATTATGCCTGCTCAACTTGGTCGACTTCTTTAAGTCAGTCACTAGAACTGTGGATGAAGGTAAGGTGGTTCATACAGTCTACCTTGATCTGGCCAAGGCCGTTGATACCATTACCCACTCAGGAATCATAGAAAAACTTACTAAGCTAGGCATCAACCCCTATATCACTAGGTGGGTTGCAAACTGACTCACAGATAGAACCCACAGTGTGAAAGTAGCTGACTCCAAGTCAGACTGCTGACTATTCATGAGTGGAGTCGCACAGGGTTCAGTCCTAGGTCCTCTCCTGTTTGGTATCTACTTTTCTAAAGTCCAGGCCAACATGAAGGGACTCTGACTGACAAAGTTTGCAGATGATTGCAAGTTGGGAGCTATTATTAACTCCCCAAGTGATGTTGACATCCTACAGAAAGGCCTCAATGAAACCAACGACTGGTGTCATAACCATGGCCTTAAGCTCAATGCCAAAAAATGTGTCTTCATCCCTTTTGGGAAAAACCTGGTTCCCTTGAATTACCACATTGATGGTAGTCCACTGAACACAGAAAGCATTATAAGAGATCTGGGAACACAGGTTGACAGCAACCTCTCTTTTGACAATCATGATGCCATTGTGATCAGATAATCCTTCTATGTGGCACATCTCATTACTAAGGGTTTTGCATCCAGGAAGAACGATGTCATTGTCTCCCTCTACTCCTCTCTCATTAGGCCAATCATTGAGTACAATGCCCCTTTTGACATGTACCTCACTAGACACATGTAACAACTGGAGAGGCTGCTAAAGTACCTCACAAAGAGGATCCTAGGCCTTAAACACTTGCCCTGACCCAGCTCTGTTAGAAATGCTACATCTAAAGAAATCCCAATCCCTCCACACTACATGCTTCAGAGACCTTAACCTCATTACCACAATCAACAGAACATGCTGGAGGGACAGGTTCATAACCCAGAGACTGTCCATGCTATGGAATAGACTTCCCATACATGTCAAGCAGAGCACCTCACTTCAAGAGAAATCTTGATGAGTGGATGGGAAATAGAAAATTCACCCCAGGGATCATTCCAGTGGCTCTACTCGACAGAGGCACTAGGTACTTAGGTTGGGTGGCATGATGCTAGGGTAATCCAATGGGCTAGGCATGTAAAGGCTCCAGGGCCATTAGCCCAGTACACACCTATGAACCTATGAACCTACAGGGATGTAACAGAACTGCAAAATAGACACCAGTGTGAAAGTGCATACCCACAACCAGTTCCACTACAGTCATAGTGACATACCAGTAAGCCAAATGAACAGTACAGTATAAGGACTGTGTGAACAAAAACATCTCAACACATTTGCCACTCATACACTACCCCTACATACACTGGCCCAATTCACAGTGTAGTATGATGCCTGGCCGTGGTATTGGACATGTCTCAGTCTGCCCCTACAAACATATACAGCTAATAGACCACTAGAAACTGGAGCAGCATGCATAGGCAGATAGAAAAGGAGCCATAACACATACATCTACCCCCCCTCCCTACATAGGTCAAATAACATTGACACACTACACCGCTACCCAGTTCTGACAGTCTGTCAACTATCACCATAAATACACAGACCTCTCAACTGTTCAAAGTCCCACAGAATGTCCAGTCATTGTCCTCAAATATAAGGAACTCTTACATATAACATGTCTGGCAGTCTCATACATCACTGGGATGGTATCAGGAATGAAGGTACTAAATATTGATATACCCTATGTATCACCCTCTTACTGCATTACATCTGGACAAAGCCTGACATAATTGGGGGACAGAGGCCCTAAAACAGGGGCATATGTGAAATATTGCTGTTATAAATTGAGACAGTTACTGGTGTAGCAGGGCTTGTTGTATTATGTCCTTTCTGAGGGCTATGACATCAGAAACACAAATGGATGATACCATTTACTAAATGCAATCCCTACAATATGCTACTGATTTTACAAAAACAAAAAATGTCTGAGGAGCACACCAAACATGAGAGTCCATTAGTCCAACATCTGGTCATTCTGCGGATAGCCCTACAGCTGAGAGTTATGTCAACCACATAACACTGTCAGACTTAAAATCATGCAGAAAAGCCATGTCCACACAAACCTGTTAAGCTAGCATCAATTCAACTGTATAACAGCGATACTTACATTCTGTCCTTATGTCTGGAATATTCTCTCCCAGTTTGTTGGGCTGTCTCCACAGTTTTCAATGTAAGAGGTATTTCCAACTACCCTCTATGATGCTGTTGTTCACATACCTCCATGAAGTGCTCCTCACAGGCAAGGAAAAGGAGCAATGCCCACATGAAGTACTCAATTATAGGAGTGTGTTGCCATGCCACTGGCTATAGGAATAACCCCACAGCTGTTCTGCATGCAGTTAGCAAGTGGGGGGACACCAGTTGGTGCACAGCCTATCAACTGCTTATATCTGGGTAAGAGAGAGAGACAGACAGACAGACAAGAAACCAAGCTACTCATATTGGAATAAAACCAGCCATACTTGGGGGGGAAAAAGGTATGTCAAACAAGTAAGCATGTAATGGAATGCAGTAGGGGGTATCTAATACTGAGAAATAGGATGTTCAACAAATGTGTCTCAACAAGACTTGCTGAACTGATATATTGCTGATCATAACCTATGGCCATAGCAACTGGGTCTGTCTGCAGTGACATAGATCACAGCTCAAGGCCCTGAGTCACTCCAGGAAAGGATGGCTCACATATGACTACTACTGGAGTGTGTGTTGAACAATACTGACTGTGACACTGCTAGGCCAGCTATTGGGATGTTGTAGATATGCATATGCTAATTATGAATACAACTTTGATATACATGTTTGTCTCAGAAAATGTGAGAGGCCTATATAGGGAATTTGCATAGTGAAATACTGTTGCAGATGTGTGTGTTGAACTGCATGTGAAATACTGACCTCATACCCTTTAACTGTCCAGTGTTATACATACTGACCATATGTGTGCCTCATATTTGTAGTCATTACTCATAGAGTTGTGTTATGTCTGGCAAATTATTGGCAACCTGTGAAGACTGACATTACAACATCTCCTTCCCTTTTTGGCTGTTCCCGTTAGGGGTCGCCACAGCGAATCATCTGTCTCCATTTCCTACTGTCCTCTGCATCTTGATCTGTCACACCAACCACCTGCATGTCCTCTATCACCGCATCCATACACCTTATCTTAGGCCTTCCTCTTTCTTCTTACCTTCCAACATCATCCTTATCATACTTTTCCCAATATACTCAACATCCCTCCTCAGCACATGTCCAAACCAACATAATCCTGCTACTCTCTGGCTTTGTTCCCAAACTATCCAACATGGGCAGACCCTTTAACATACATATCCCTAATCTTGTCCACCCTCATCACACCCAGTGCAAATCTTAACACCTTTAACTCTGCCACGTCCAGCTCTGACTCCTGCCTTTTTGTCAGTGCCATTTTCTCCAACCCATATAACATAGCTGGTCTCACTACCATTTTGTAAACCTTCCCTCTCACTCTTAATGGTACTTGTCTGTCACAAATCACTCCTGACACTCTTTTTTACCATCCCAATCCTGCCTGTGCTCTCTTCTTCACCCCTCCCCCACACTTGACATTACTCTGAACTGTTGATCCCAAGTAGTTAAACTCATCCACCTTTGCGAACTCTACACCCTACATCCTCACCATTCCTCTAGCCTTCCTCCCGTTCACACACATATATTCTGTGCTAGTCATGCTGACCATCATTCCTCTCCTTTCTAGACCATATCTCCACCTCTCCAGGGTCTCCTCAACATGTTCCCTACTCTCACTACACATCACAATGTCATTTGCAAACATCACAGTCAGTGGGGACTCCTGTCTGATCTTGTCTGTCAACTTGTCTATCACCACTGCAAATAAGAAAGGGCTCAGAGCTGAACCCTGATATAATCCTACCTCCACTGTAAATGCACCTGCTACTCCCACAGCAGAACTCACCACTGTCACACTACCCTTGTACATATCCTGTAGCAATCTTACAGATTTCTCCACCACTCCTGACTTCCTCATACAATACCACAGCTCCTCTCTAGGCACCCTTTCATATGCTTTCTCTAAGTCCACAAAGACACAACACAATTCCTTTTGACCTTCTCTGTACTTCTCCATCTATACTCTCAGAGCAAATATCACATCTGTAGTGCTCTTTCCTGGCATGAAACCATACTGCTACTCATTAATCATCATGTCCCTTCTTAACATAGCTTCCACTACTCTTTCCCATAACTTCATACTGTGAATGATCAATGTTATCCCTCTGTAGTTACTACAGCTCCGCACATCACCCTTATTCTTATAATCAGTACTCAAACACTTTTTCTCCACCCATCATGCATCCTCTCACTTTCCAAGATTACATTAAACAATCTGGTTACAAAGACCACTGCCATTTCTTCTAAACACCTCCATGCTTGCACAGGTATGTCATCTGGACCAACAGCTTTTCCATTCTAAATCCTCTTCATAGCTACCCTTATTTCCTCCTTGCTAATCATCCAACTGACTCTCTCTTTCATTCTCTTCATTCAACAGCTCCTCAAAGTACTCTTTCCATCTGCTCAACACACTCTCCTTGCTTGTGAGTACATTTCACTCATTATCCTTTTGTCACCCTTATCTGCTGCACATCCTTCCTAGCTCGGTCCCTCTGTCTAGCCAATTGGTACAGGTCCTCTTCTCCATCCTTAGTGTCCAACCTTTCATACAACCCTTCATACGCCTCATCCTTAGCCTTTGCCACCTCTCTCTTTGCCATTCACCTCATCTCCTTATACCTCTGTCTACTTTCTTCATCTCTCTGACAATCCCACTTCTTCACCAACGTCTTTCTCTGTATATTCTCCTGTACTCCCTCATTCCACCACCAGTTCTCCTTGTCCTCCTTCCTCTATCCAGATGTCACACCAAGCACCTTTCTAGTCATCTCCCTTACTAGCTGTGCTGTAGTTACCCAGATATTCAGTAACTCTTCACTGCCACCCACTGCCTGTCTTAACTCTTCCCAGAACTCAACCTCACAATCACCCTTTTTCAGTTTCCACCATTTGATCTGTGGTGCTGCCTTCACACTCCTCCTCCTCCTCTTCTTGATCATCAATGTCATCCCACAGACCAACATTCCATGTTGCCTAACTACAGGTTCCCCTGTCACCAATTTACAGTCTCCAATCTCCTTCAAACAGGCCATCCTGCCTAGGAGATAATCCACCTGTCTGCATCTTTCTCCACTCTTGTATGTCACCCTATGCTCCTCTGTCTTGTTAAAATATGTGTTCACCACAGCCATGTCCATCCTTTTTGCAAACTCCACCACCATCTCACCTTCTGCATTCCTTTGCTTAACACCATACCTTCCCATCACATCTGCATCCCCTGTTACCTTCACCAACATACCCATTGAAATCTGCTCCAGTCACCACTCTCTCAACCTTGGGTGCAGTCATCACCACTTCATCCAACTCACTCTAAGAAATTTTCTGTCTCATCCATCACACACACAACTAGTGAAGCATATGCACTAACAACAGTCATCATTACACCATCAATTTCCAGCTTCATTAACATCACTTTAGCCGGCACTCTTTTCACTCTAAAAACACCCTTGCCATACTGTTCCTTCAAGATAACCCCTGCACCATTTCTCCTCCCATCAACACCATGATATAATTATTTGGACCTGACTCAGATACACCTAGCCTTATGCCCCTTCCATCTGGTCTCTTGCACACACAATATATCAACCTTCCTACTGTCCATCATATCAACTAGCTCTATGCTCATACCTGTCATCCTGCCAACATTAAAAGTTCCTACCCTCACTAACACACTCCTAGACTTTCTCCTATCTTCCTGCCATATGCACATTGGACATCCTCCAGGGTATGTCTGTGAAAGCAAAGGCTACTGTGCTATCAATTGACTTAAGTGTGTTACAGCAATATTAAGAAAGTATCACTAATTTTGGCCCATCCCCCCCGCCATGTATGTGTGGTGTCCTCCAGATGTCCTGCTGTAACAGGTCAACAGGAATGACTGAGCAGCAAGAGTGTAAATACAGTGTGCCATAATAACACAGAACAGAAACGTATATCAGGTATTACCTGTGCACATCTATGTATGAGTAGGTGTATCTGGCTGCCTCATAACAACAGACATGGGATGTAAAATGTCAGGTAAATAAGCTGTACATGTTGTACGCGTGTGTAATCTCAGTTTCTGTGCATCCAGCAGAGTTAGATTTCTACAGCTACTGGTTGTTGCATTGCCCTGACACAGACATGGGTACTAGAATAAGCATGATTATCAGGTTGAAATTTCAGAGGTGTCCAACTGTGTTATGACCTTGTGTCCATGCCTACTACAAACAGCCATATGACCATTGACATAGCTCTATGGACTCAGCAATACCTTACCTGTAAAACCTGTATCCACCAAAGTAGAGTAATCCCCTTTGCTGGACAGCAGCAATACACAAACCACATAATTGGTCGCTATGTCGGCTGTACAGGTCAGAGTAGGCACAGGTACCAACTTGGCAGTGAGTCAACCTTTGTCTGAATGAGCATATAAGGTCACAGGTGGATTACTGTAAGGCTAACTATGAGTACAAATTGAACACATCCACCAAGGGGCAATCACAAGGCCATCTTCACATATGTCTGCAATCTCAGAGGCAACAACCCAACCAACCCTGTAATGGTGGTCAATCACACCACATACACACATACCATAGCTATAGCCAACCAGCTGCAGAGAGGTTTAGGGCAAACATCACCCCTCTGGCTCACCATCAGTGTAGGTGGATATGCACAGCACCTGCACCCCTCCCCTCATAATCAGGGAGCAGGTGCATATTGCCTCATCAAAGTCAACAAAAGCAAGTCTCCATGGGACCTGAGAACATTCCTGCCTGTGTCCTACATGAACTCAGGCATATGTTTCTGGCTCCATTACACACTGTATGCAAGCAAAGCCTGAGCACAACTGACATCCCATCTGCAAGGAAGATGGCCACTGTCATCCTTCTACATAAACGTGAATGATGAATGGTGGTTTATGCAATGTAGTGGCCCTCATTGGGGGTTGCATGACACATAAGGACCAGGAGTGCAATGCAGGTTCACACTGTGCTGATAGATGACAGGGTTATGATGTGCTGGCTAATGATAGACAATATTGATGTTCTGGCTCTGTAAATAACTCTGGGCAATGTCTGAGGTCCTGTGATGTGATTTCCTGTTTATGTCTTCCAGGTGGCATGCAGAGTCAGCCAGCATACACTGCAGAGGAGACTGCAGCTATTACAGAAGCAATAATACAGCCCCATGCAGTACTGTTTGGCCTGAGCTGACAAAATCTGCAGGAACGGACTGCCCTGTGGGATGACCTTGTCCACAGAGTGAACACCTTGGGCCACTATGGCCACACATCGACAGGCATCGGGCAACTGAACTGATACATTGTGCCCATCAAAGGGCTGCTGTCATGGCCAGGGACCATACTGCTACGGGCGGGGGTCCAGCCACACAGGCCCCACTTACAGCAACAGAGGATCTCCTTTCCAACCCACACAACACCCAACACAGGAAACACCAGTCGTGAAGGTGGGTGGCACCCAGGCAACAGGCGAGGAGTGTCCAGGTAGGGCCACAGTGCACATCAATTTATTCATGTATCAGTCATACTGTGTTCAATCGAGTATTGAGATGCATATGTCAGTTCAAACTGCTTTTGTGGGTGGGGTTTAATAATGCACACAAGTGCACATCTATGGTGAGGGGCAGCAAATTGTGTACTATCATAGCTTGTACTGTACCTGTGCAGACATGTATCATTCATCTTATACCAATGCCAAATGTGAGTCTGCTGACAATACCTCTCCCCCACAACTACATAGGTACCTCTGGTCTGCATGTTGGACAGCATCTTGAAGCTGATGAGTATAGGATTTTCCTGTTGTGGCTTGCCAGTACCCCAGACATGTTAAGGTCATGCATGTGACCATGCACACAACTGTTACTCTCAGCTATTTTGCAATATCTGCATGTTGACTTGTGGTGGGGTTAACTGCATTGTATCACAGTGGTCATCACAGGGGCCTATTTTCAGGAGATGTCAAATATCTGTAGCATACCTCACAACCTGTCATTGCAAAAAAAATCTGTACAAAGAGTGACAAAATGGGGTGACGAAGGCCCAAAACAATGGACATATTTTATAGGTTAGTGTTATACAGTGCATATAAATGGTGTACACACACCTGTTAGAATGCCAGGTATTTATGAAATACAAAAATGAGAGCACAATAACACATTTCCAAGCCCTTCCAACCTGTCATGTGACCTATAACCTGTAAACTTAAAAGAAGCTAGATGTATACATGTGCACAGGCTGAAGCTAATAATGTGCTGAAGCAGCTTTTGATATTATTACAGCATTATGTCTCTTGGGTACACAGCTGCTATCAATTACAGAGACTCTTTGATTAACCGCAAATAACAGTCAGCTGTCCTACCAGGATTATCCTAAATTTACTCAGTTGTCTGTTACCACAACAGGCATAGTTTGTATACAGCTTATGAAGCAGCAAAGGGATCTCATTTGTGAAAGGTATCAGCCCAGGGAAGAGTGCACACACATTTCCACAGCATTGCATATACCATGGAACACAGGGAAGTCAGTCATCAAATGGTGGTGGAAATATGGGGCAACAGTGACGTTGCAAAGAACTGGATATCCCTCCAAATGTGTGAAAAAGACAAGACCCAAACTGGTCAGGGAGGGTGCCAGGAGACTTACACTGGCAAGTACCAGTTGTGTACTACATGTGACAACAATCTCCCATATTCTCCACATGTCTGGCTTATGGGGTACTTTTGGAAGATGTTCTCACACAGAACAACATCCAGGTATGGCAAATTTCTCAGAAAAAATACATCAGGTTTCTGAATAGCATGTCGGGAAATGTGTTATGGTGTAATGAGACCAAGGTTGTACTTTCTGACCACAATACCAAAAGGTTTGTTTGGCGCAAGAACAACACTGTGCATCACCAAAAGAACACCATCCCCATGGAGAAGCATGGTGATGGTAGTGTCCTGCTTTGGAGTTGCTGTTCATAAGCTGGAAGTGGGCCTGTAGCCAAGGTGGAGGGGATTAGGAACAGGTCAAAATACCAGTCCCTTTTGGCACAAAATTGTTATGTGTCTTCTAGAAAGCTGCAGATAGAGAGGTCTTACACCTTTCCTCACAACTGACTGCATTTATGAAATCAAAAGGTGCTTTAACAACGTATTAGTTTAAGGGTGTGCACAGTCATGCAACCAGCCTATTGTATGTATTTCAACTTCTACATGTTACCCCTAATCGAGTTGTTTGTTCTTCAACTGGATTGCACAGGTTATAGGTCACATTAAATGTGGGAAATGTTATCACATGATTGCTGTGGTCTCATGTTATATATCAGACAAACCTGACATGTTAACAGGGGTGTCTACATTTACAATGTCCACTGTAAGCTTCAAAGGTTGTTAGTGTAACCAGTTCTGTTGTAACATACATGTACTGCAGGCTTTGAAGTGTGAGACTTAAAATATGTCATTAAATAGTGACACCAGTCCTCATATCATCCCAGTAATGTGTCAGACAAATACAGGATTTATGGAGAACAGACCAGAAATATGAGACACACATGTAGAAATTCAGCAACACTCTGCACAGTTGAGGGGTATGTTCTGTAGGAGTTGCCACTGTGCTATACAGGTGAACAGCAATAATGTCTACATGGGTGCTATGTGTGCTACTTGAAGGCCCATCACCTATTAACACTACTCACATATCACAGAGGTGTATATAAGTTGTAACAGGAAGTGGATTGGGCTGAACTGCATGATATTAAGGGCCTGTCCACGGTGTGTATGTAGTGATCTGACTGTGTTGTGAATGTCACCAGTTGGTTATTGTGAGGTCTGTGTAATGCCTGTCTGCCACCTCACCTGTATGTGTGTGTGTGTGTGTGTGTGTGTGTGTGTGTGTGTGTGTGTGTGTGTGTGTGTGTGTGCATGTGTGCCCATGTGTGTGCATGTGTGTGCGTGTGTACCAGCAAATGGTATAGTGCAGGTATTAATTTACATATGTCATCTTTCCCCCATAGGTGGACATGGAGGTTATGGTCCCTCCTGCTCAGTATCTGATATCAGTGTCTCTGCAGACTCTGGCAATGATGATGGTCATATTCAGGCACAGGTGGTGTTGTCAGGGGCTGAATCTGTGCCGTCAATTGGCATTCCACAGTCACCAACAATGTTCCCACACACAGTCACAATGCCCACACATGGCCCGTACCCAGCAGCCACAGATGATGGACAGTTGGCAGTTGGTGGCATGGAACAGGCTAGTGTGGTGACTATGGCATTTGTGAGTGCAGACACTGTCCATAGTCAGAGTGCAGATGAGGTCCCACACAGGTGGATGGACAGGGGTGCTCAGAAGAGGACTGCTGCTCATCAAGCCTCTGTCACAAATGACACAGCAGGTGTCACTAGACGCATGTTTCGGGTGGTTATAGATGCACAGGCACATAGTAAATGCAACAACAGACAAATACTCAGGGTGGTGGGTGCAACTCTTCCTGATTTACGTGGTGACATATGTGACCTTGTTGACGCCACACGCCAAAATACTGAGGTCATGAATAGATGGTGTGGTGAGACCTTGGCAATCCTCGACTGTGGCATGTCTGTGTTAGAGCATGTGGTGGGAGATGGG
>NC_056725.1:1299486941-1299579441 GCF_019279795.1 Protopterus annectens | reverse complement strand
ATTCCCTTGCATGCATGCAGCATTAACATAGATATGCTAGCAAAACTAATCCATTCATTTATTGTTAAGAAGACTGACTTACCTTGTGCTTGCAGCAGTTGTGAGGACGATGCTTGAGGGCTGCCTATGTTGGATGCACACAGTACACCACCTATACATGGTAAGTTACAGATAATGTGATGTGTGTGTTATCTATTTTACTGTGTGTGTGTGTGTGTGTGTGTGTGTGTGTGTGTGTGTGTGTGTGTGTGTGTGTGTGTCAGAGAGAGGTGTCAGTCCTTGGGGTCCCTACAGTGTCAGTGTGTGTGGCATGCGTTGCCTCTTTGCCAAGCCCTGAGCATACTGGGAATGCCTCCATTTGCCTACAGGAGCAGGCTCAGGGGCCTTCTCCTCTGAGTCCCTCTGTGTCTGTGGGGACCTTAGCAATGGTTGTGGGCTGTGTGTTCCTTCCCCGTGCTGTTCCTGCTGCAGCTGTTTCCACAGGATCATATTATGTAGCATGGCACATAATATGAACATGTGTGCACATGTGGCTGGAGAGTACTTCAAGGCTCCACCAGATATGTCAAGGCAGCAGAACAGAACCATGACTTGAGCATCCCAAATGCATGCTCTATAATGATCCTGTTTTGTGCAGGTGCCTCATTATGGTATTCTTGTGTGGGGGTGTGTGCATTTCTGATTGGTGTCATCATCCACGGCTCCAGTGCATAGCCAGCATCCCCCACCAGATGGCCATATGGGATGCCCCCACTGGCAAATTCCTGGTACAGCTGTGATGAATGCCAGATGTGGTAGACCCTACCCTGTTCACCTGGTGGTGATTTGTTGTGGATGTGCATGCAGTCTATGGCAACCAGTACCTCCAGGTATTCTGCTACATGGTGGAAGAGATGCATATTTCTGGTCCTCTCCTCATGGGTGTTGGAGAAGTAAATGTGCTCATCGGCATGTGGTAGCATGGCATCCAGGAACTGAAGTACCCTGGATGCAGATGCCTGTGAGGACCCCCATGATCTCCCCAGTAGGCCTTTGGAAAGTACCTATTGCTAGAATTCTTAAGGCTACACGTACCATGGTATCCACTGGGATGGGTTCCCCTCTATTGGCTCTAGGTCTTAGGTGAGACCGGCACAGCTCAGTGATTTGCTGAAATATGTCTCTGTCCACTTTGCTGCACTCTACTATCTCCAGATCATGTAGAACCTGATAAGTTACCCTGGGTCTGAACACTCTTCTCCTCCTCCTCGGTCTGTGGTGGTTATCAGCAGTATCCTCCTCTTTGCCCTCAGTCTTTAGCATATACTGATGTATCAAAGCAATGGCAGTCGCTAACATTTTTCCAGTTAAAATTCCCCTGCATGTGTACACCAGTGGTGCAGAGTTTGTGGGAAAAACCCAACTATAAGGTGTTTCCATAGTTTATACTGTTATGCTGCAGATGCTGCTGCATGATTGGCTGACTATGACACATTCCACCAGCTAGCTATGTAACTCATTCTTGATTGCTTTTATTTTCCTTTTTTCTCCTTTTTTTTTTCCTTCTCATTTCCTCCCCTTTTAAGCCCCGAGGTGAGTTGCACAAACCCGGTGCCCAAATGTAAACAGTCCTGCTATTTCCAGAGGGTTTTTTGTTTTAGACTGGGTGTGTGCCATGCAAACCCATTTAGCTAATGTAAACATGACGAAATGGCCCTCCCTGGATTCAAACACGCTGTTCATTTCACGGCATACGTCAATACAGCTTCAGACACACACCCTTGTTTAGCTGTGCTTAGCTAAGCTTATCTGTGTGCCGTAGGGCTCCAAAGTGCTTACACCATGCATGACACATACCCTTTTCATGTCTGTTGCTCCTCCTACTTACACAATCATGCTATAGCACCTACATGGCTAGGTGCAGTTTGCCACTTAAAAGATTTTTGTGATTCAGTAAATTTCCCCTCATTTGCATACCTCACTGCCTTAGTCTATAATTACTGCACTACCCCAGAGCCTTTCCCCTTCACAACCACTGTTCCCTGGTATTGTTTTGATTCTGCATGCCATAGATTATAATGGCAAAATGCAGATTTCCCTTAAAATTGAGTTTTCACATTTTTTTTTTTTTGGTCACGATCCTGTTTGTGTGCCACTACTCTATGCATAAACGTACGATATCGGCCAAAAAAAACTTTTCTTTTTATAAAAATTAAAAACTTTTCTATGCCAATGGCCATATATTTGGCCACTGGCATGCCTAAAGATTATAATACATGCTTTTTTTAAGCTGTCATGCTTCCATTTTTATTTTTGCGGAAATGTATTCGGCTAGTAGCCGAATACATTCCTGCAACTAACACTATTCTTGCACGGAAGCTTGCCTGCTTGCTGAATCACTAATATACCTCATTTGCATGGTTTTCACCAGCAAATGAGGTAATTAGCATTAGGCAGTGGTGTCCATGCAGGAACAGTTTAGGCACGCTCGTGCATGTCAAAACAGTAGTTTACTGGATTGCTTGGCAGCCATATTCTGTGCAGGAGCAGCTACACTGTTCCTGCATGGAGATTACTTTATTGAATCGTAGAGTTTGTGTTTATGTAACTTCTCCTAACTATACATCTCCTTGTAGAGCTGTAATGACAGTCTGTATATTATGCATTCCACCTTTGCAGAAAACAGGCTACCATAACCTCATCATAAGCTTTAGCAACTTACACTTCCTTTGTCTTGAAGTGGAAGACTTTGTGTTGAACCACTCACTACAGGTATTTTTGTCACAGCCTTCTGGTATTAAAAGAAATACTGTAAACCAGCTCCATAAATATGCATAAAACATTGTAATCCAACCAAAGCAAAGTATGAATCAATTTAATTCTGCTATCCTGATGAAGACAGAGATTAGGCTAAAGCCCTCTACTCCTCACATTTCCTGTTAAATATCTCTCTGCAGTTTCTTTATACTAGATTGCTAAAATTAGAAATGGAGTGGTGTTTGTTACTGAATTATGGGTTATCAAAGTGTTACTAAGTAACTATGAACTGTTTCCCTCATCAAAACAGTTTTTCCCATACCCCCCAACTCCTCCTCAGAAGTTGCCCAAATAAATTAACTCTACCATCCTGGCTCTGTCACACAGAGGGATAAAGCCCAGATGGTGACCTGAATTACCTGGATTCAGGTAGCAGCATTATATCTGGAAGAGACATCAGGGAAGAACTAGAATGAGTGGCTTATGACTTGGCCATCCTGAAGGAGGGAGGAAGGTAGGAAGTGATGGTTTTTCAATAGCCAAATTGTTCTCAGTGATGTCTATTACCAGGAAGATGTGGGCTTAGTACCAACAATTTATCAATTGCATTCCTTGTGATATATGCCTAGCAGTGAGCATAGCACCAGGGAGAGCATAAGAGGTCCTTCTGGTGATGTGGGCACTTATGTCAACCACTATGAGGTGGTGTTAGAGCCATGCAAAAATAGCCACCATTGCTCTAAATGCTGCAGACGCACTCAGCAGTCCCTCAACCTAGGGACTCATCCTCAAATTCTGTTTATTGAACACTCTTTTCATTTTTCAAGATACATTTTTTAAGCAAATCAATGGGGAAAGATACAGGGGCTCCTGTGGCATCCATGTTTACAAACTAGGTTCTGGGATGATGGGAGTCTAATTTACTTTACAAAACAATATGGTTTAAAATTGTTGTATTACATGTGAACTTCACTGATGACCTATTTTAATCTGGTCTGGAAATGTCCAAGAATTTCAAGAGTTTCTAACCATGAGTCACAGTATTAATATTTTGAGACTTGTTAGTAAGGGGTCATGAAGCAGTATTCATTTTTAGATACTGTATCACTTGATGAAAATCAGAAATAATAACAACATCTATTTATTATGCAGATAGACCCACTGGACACATAATCTCTTTTTAGAGGCAATCCAGGGCAAATGTCTGGTTAAGTGACTTGCTCAAGTTCATACAGTAAGCAAGCAACATCTGAAGGCATCAAATTCTGCAACAAATGAACTCCAATTCATAGCCTCAAGCTCTGCATCAACTGTTGGTTAAAAAAACATGAAATTCCACTTATGTTTATACAAGAAGCCTATTTCCAAAATATGCACTTACTCCGTATATGTTATACCTTGAACAAATTAAATATATAATATACATATTATTAAAAGTCATTTAGTCTGAATCTCGAGGTTAACCTCTGATGAAACTAAACTTGGAGAAGAATGTAAGATACCTAGGAACATGTCTTTAATTAAAGGTTGCACTAACAGCAAGGGTGGAGATAGGGTAGTAGAAGAAGTGGTAAAACACAGGCATCACAATTTTGCCTTATTGTCACCAACATGGAATTTTATTTGAAACGTTAAAAAATAAACAAGATGAAAACTGCCACAGCATTTGCACTGTACACATTGTATATATTAAAAAAGATAATTTCAGTCAAATGGCATATCCTGGAAAGGAACAATATTTATTAAAACCATTTAGGCCTGAATCCAGGTTCATGTATAGCAATGGGGAAAATGAATTTTAAGTTATTTCTGGAGAAAACTTATAAAAAGGTGGGTTCAACCAGACCAATAGATGTATACATTTGAGTATTTCCATCAGTTCAGGTTCATTGCTTTCTTTTTCAAAAATGTTTATATTAATTTAACATACTTACAATATATACACAGAAAGGACCAAATTCAACATCACATATTGTTATGCAATTATAGGAATACATTGAATCATCAATGTAATATTATACAATTAACACATTAAGAGTCTTCATATTTTAATAGCAACATTTCAAGGTTATCCCAACAACTAAAAGTCTTACTATGATTTCTTGATCTTATTCTGATCACTTATTTTTCAGTTTTACATAGTATTGCTGTTAAATTTTAAAATTCTTTGACGACAGAAACTGAGTTTGATTTCTAATTTTTTTGTAATCACTTTTCCAGCAACTGCCAAGAGAGCCCAAAACAATTTTTTGCTCTTCGGCTTTTACAGCTATGGAAGTGTAACATTCATTAGTATTACTGATCTAGTTAAAGAACAATTATCAGAACAAAACTGCTTAAAACATATTTATCTCTTCCTAATATAAACTTAATTTTTCACAATCCATAAATATGTGTCAAGTTTTTTCATCTTTACTACATCTACAACAAACTGAAGAAGTCATTTTACTAAACTTACAGATTTTATAGGGAGTAACAATCATTCTATGTATATATTTCCACATAAAAAACTTTCCAGTGTAAACTTGAAGAAGTTTCTCTAACTGACTTTAAGTGACAACATTTATTCTTACCATCTATTGAGTCAGTCAAGCCATTACTATCTAAAAAAGTCCCAAAATTTTGCATCAAAATTATTATTATTATTATATTATTTATGATTAACATAATTTGGACACACTTCATTTGTAGGTCAATCTACTTTCAATAATAGTATTCATATAATCATATAATGGAATAGTGCTCTATTAATCTTCACTCATATCATCTAAAAATTAATTTAGTTTCTTAATGATAGATAATATTAATTGGTTAACAGATTCATCTAACTTTTATTATTTCATTAAATATTCTGGAGACTGAATTTTTCCTTTTTCGAAGGAATCAGACCATACTGCTAATACATTCATTTTTAGCAAATTTATTTAACACTGTTCTGAGTTTCCTTAAATTTAGAGGTGTGTGTAATTGGAAAGCACAAACATTTTCATTTTAATATTAATGGAGTTTTAAAAATATATTTCTTAATGGTTTTAATAACTGATTTTATATATGCATAGTCTAAAGATCAAACTAAATTTCCTTCTAACATTACTTTTGTTAGCCAGATTAAAGGATTGTTACATATTTCTAATTTATCATATTTAATAAACTTATAAAAATTTAGAATAATCTGTTCCTGGATGATTTTCCATTGACTAGTGAAGGTTGAGTCTATTCAAAGTATAATAGAGTTAACATTTGCAGCAACATTATAAGAGTTTTCATCTGGGAAGCTAATACTACCATACTCCCATAATCTTATATTATATGTGCAAGTAATTCTCAGCTTTTTGGGATACCATAAGAATGAAGTTAACATTTTCCATTTTCTTTAAAAGTTTTTTGTCAGTTATTAAAGCTATTGAATATAATATATGTAATCTTGGTAATATAGTCATTTTAATAAGTACTACCACCTATTCTCAAAAGTAAAAAAAAAAAAATATATATATATATATATATATATATATATATATATATATATATATATATAAATTCAATTTTTTAATAAGAAGTAACACCTCTTCAATTATTTTTTTCAAAATTATTATTAATAATTTTACTCACATCTTGATAGCTTTTTATTCCTAAAAATTAGCTCTTTTCCTTCCCGGTTATATTTATATTTATCTTTAAATGTACTATCTAGTAATTGATTTAACACTGAAGTTTCACTTTTATTATTATCAAATTCCAGCAGTGATACTTCTTGAAACTTTCTCATCTATTTCTTTGATTGAATCATTTAAATCTCTTATAGCTAGTAAAACATCATCTGCAAAAATGGTATTTTAGATTGACAATCTTTGTTAAGTGAGAATCCATAATTTTTTCATTGCTTCTTAAACTATTAGCTAAGGGTTTGATAACTAATGCAAATAAAAGAGGGGACAAGGGTCACTCTTGCTTTGTGCCTTTGCTTAAAGTGAATCTTTGAGAAATGCAAGCTCAACATATGCTTTTTTAAATATCCCATTAAACTGTTCTAGAAATGCAAACACTTCTAAAGTTGTAAACAAGTAGTTCTAATCTACAGAATCAAAAGCTTTCTCAATATTTAAGCTAATTAGGACCAATTTTTTCTTCATTACTTTTGCTAAATCTGAGATAGTTACTACCCTTTTTATGTTATCATACATTCATCTATTAACTATAAATCCTGTTTGATCTCTTTTTATTAAGCTATCTTCTATATCTCTTAATCTTGTAGTGAAAAATGGAAGCAAATGTCTTAAAATCTACATTTAATAATGAAATAAGTCTATATGAGGAAACTAGCTTATTATCCTTTCCTTGTATAAGTATAGGTGAGATTACAGAAAATTTCAATGAGGGAGGAATTATTTTGCCATTCTGAATTATCCTGAAAACATTACTCTGTAATTCTAAAAAAATAATGGAGGCAGACTATATAATAACATACCTAAACCACCTAATCCAGCAATGCACATACTATGCAAAGTTTAACAAATAAAATACAAATCTTAACTTATATAGTCTTAAAGTTACCAGTTTTATTGCTTATAATTTAATGACATTTTCTTGCAGGAAGTATTTGTTTAGTAAAATGGTAAAACTAGCCATTTAATATTCCTCAACATGAAAAATGTTTTAACTTAAAATATAAATGCATACTTACATATGGTTTGAAGCTTAACGTCCAGTACATACATTTTACTTAAAGGGCAAATCTATTGTTTCAGAAAATAAAAGTCCTGCAATCAGAGAAAAAATATTTTAAGCCTTCTAATTTTAGAAGCAGTTTTCCAGGAATTCAGTTCACTCTGTTTCTTGATGGATATACTGTTTCACTCGATTTCTTCAGTATTATTCAGGATTGTGTTGCTGTTAACAAAAGAGGATGCCTCCACCAGTATGTTAAGTATTTTTTTTTTTCAGAAAGTAATAATCTGATCTTTGCAGGAAACACCAAAGTGGCTTTAATGTTGTTCTTTTTAAGTTCTTTGATCAGTGGAAAACATGATTTTCTTTTAATTATTACTTTACTGGGATAATCGTTATCAATTCTGACTGCAGTTTCACCTGTTTTAATAGGTGGTCTAGACCATGCTGTTTTTAACATTTAATCTTTTTATAAGCTAGACATGAATATGAACTTAACTATAATTAAACATGATGGTGAGTTTTCTTTGAAGGTGCTCTCAGGGAGCTATGTGCCTTATCAATTCCAAAAGATAACGTTTCAAGTAGATTTAATGTTTTATGTAGCCAGGTTGTTGAGAAGTTTATTATATTGTCCCCCTAATACTTTTTCAGGTATACCATAAATTCTAATGTTATTTTGTCTTAGTCTAATTTCTAAATCATCAACTTTTTTCTATTAGCTAGTTATTTTGTTTTAAAAGAAATTCAGTCTAAGACTCATTCAGTTACTCTTCCTTCTTGATCATGATTCCTTCATGGTTATTTAAAGCTTTTTCTATAATGCTGATTTGTGTATTTTTTGTTACATAAGAATGTCTAAATGCTCCATCTTCTTTCTGGTCTCTTCTTTGAAACATTCTAGTTTGGCATCCAGTTTGTCTAAGTAATACAGTCTGCATACCAAATATTAGTGACTATATATGTCTTTTTTAACAGACGAATCCTGAGTACCGTTTCTCGAGTGACTAATGTTGAAGTCTCCTCTCTCTCTTAACCAAGCAGTTCAAATTCTGACAGAAAAAATTACAGCTTTTGAAGAACTTGAATGTATAAATCTTTTCTCTGGCTATTAGTGAATAAATTTGCTAAAAAGTGTCTGCAAATTTAATTTATTTTATTATATTTTCTGTCAGCCATCTTGTCCATACCCCTTCATGATTTTTTGACAGTAATAGTTACTATCAGCTCAGCATCTAACCTATACACTACCAATTTTATGCATTTGATTTACTGAACAAAATGCATTTTACCCATCTTGACCTTAGCTACATGACATAAATGATGGATTTCTGTCTGCATCCTAGGTAACAGGGGCTTGACTAACAGCCCTGAAACTGAAGTAGCTAAGTAGGGAGGGGAGAGGAGAAGAGTGAATGAGTGTTGCCAGCTCACCTCTACTAGGGGAAGGGATGGAGAGGTTGAACACTCAGAACTACACTGGTTGGTGATACCTGTTCATGTTTCGGTGAAAAGGAGGAGAAGACATGAATAAAGGGAATGCCCATTGCACAGGTGAGGAAATATCTTCTGCTATCATCCCATTGCACTACTCATGTATTAGCATTAATGATGGGAGAATCAACAGAAGAAAAAAAAAACTCAAACCACCTCTCCTGTCTGTCTGAACTGTGGTCCCTCCAGTATGACTTTCAACTCTGTGGTGGAGAATGAATGGGCTGAATGGCATTGAAGGGAGCTGATGATCAACAGAGCAAGAAAAGCATGAAAAAATTAAAGTGAAGTCATTAAAACTTTCAAGTTCCAAGATTCTAAAACAATTTACTGTTCAGATATTGTCATTTGTTACGGATTCTGCTCAAAATTCCAGCTGTGACAGCTTTAAAAAAATTCCATATTTTCAGATGACCAGACACTGTGTCTGTGTCAGCTTCCAAAACAATTTACTCTTGAAGCATGATAAAATGTCTTAGTTACAGAGTATGGTGTGAAATGCTGAATGGCAAAACCCTGAACATCAGAAATGCTAAAAATTAATGACCAAAAGAAAACTGCTAATTATTTTTTGTATGGAGACCCTGATGTGGAGAGGCAAGTTTCACACACACACACACACACACACACACACACACACACACACACACACACACACACACACACACACACACACACACACACGCACACTTATGTATACCAACTAAACATCTGTACCAACTCGAAGGGAGAAATTGCCCAAAGGAAGGGCCATTTCCCCAGTGCACACTTTAGAAATTGTATCAGCAATGACATCCTATAGAAGGCAGTGTGTTACATCTCACCTAGTGCTTTGGACAACTGATGCTCTAAGAATTGTGCCTGTACATATACATTGTAGACATGGTCTCAAAACAGTGATTCCAACAGAACCATCTATTTCAAACTATACAAATGAAGAAAAGTGCTAGCATGCAGCAATATCTTGTATATTATGTACAGTTTCATGAAATATTGTCTTCTTACACAACCCATCTATGAATGAATTAAAAACTCTCAGACCAGTTCCACTGAAATTATTATACATAGAGTCAGAGAAACTGATAAAGAAAATGCTTCTTTTCATGGCAGCAATCACCCTGCAGACAGACAAGCTAATGGTAAGGAAGCATCTATCAACTCTTGCATGATTTTCTGCAAGGAGAATTTTTCCTAGATATTGTAAATGGCTTTTGTTGTTTTCCACTCTCTGACAAGGAGGTTATCAAAAGGATTGAGTGTATATTTATTTTATTTATGTTTGTTAACTGTGTAAAGGGGCTGGTGCTAAACCCTTTTTATCCATAATCTGGGACATAACGCAATCACAACAAAGTTGATACATTTGGGAAAGTAGGAAATAGTAAGCACACACACACACACACACACACACACACACACACACACACACACACACACACACACACGCACACACATCTATATATATATGGTCTACTTAATTTAATTGAAAACACATTTCACTGAAACTCATTTCTTTGAAAGTTCATTTCACTGAAACCCAGCTGCCTGAGCACAATTCACTGAAAGCTCACTTTACTGAAAACTCATTTGACTGAAACTCATTTTGCAGAAAGGTATATGCCCTGTTCCCCACTGTAGTGCGATCCTGGAGTTAGTATATTTAGTAAGGGGGGTGTGGGGGGCACAGCTTCCCACATTGGGGGTGTGGGGGCAATAGCCCCCCACATAGTTTGGGCATATATTGTCTTCTGGAAAGAGTTATTCATTCAACTTGTAAGGATCCATGTTTATGATTTACAGCATTTAGAATAAGACTTCCCCCACTTTTTAGTATATATACTAACTGCAGGATCATACTGCAGTGGGGAACAGGGCATATATCTTTCAGCGAAATGAGTTTCCGTCAAATGAGTTTTCAGTGAAGTGAGCTTTCAGTGAATTGTGCTCAGGCAACTGAGTTTCAGTGAAATGAGTTTTCAATTAAATGAGTTTCAGTGAAATGTGCTTTCAATGAAAATAACTTTATTTGGGGTTAATCTCTTTAATTGATGGCAGATGTGTACACAAGAAGACTGAATGCTGTAATTAAATCAAAAGATGCTTCAACAAAGTATTAGTTTAAAGATCTGCACTTAAGCAACCAGCTTATTGTATGTTTTTTATTTTTTATATTTTTTTCCCTAACAGATTTGTTTGTTTTTCAATTGAATTGTACAGGTTATAGGTCACATTAAAGGTGGGAAAAGTTTTGAAATGATTTATTGCGGTCTCATTTTTTTTATACCACAAAAACCTGGGATTTTAGCAGTTGTGTGCACACTTTTTATAGCCGCTGTAGGTCCAAGGAGGTCATTGTTCCACTGTATTCGACATTCATCGGTCTTGTCATTAAGTACAATGCCCACTTTGGTATGTACCTAACCAGACACATCCCACAATTGGAACGTACACAAAAGTTCTTCACTAAAAGAATACAGGGCATGAATAAGATATCTTATGCTGACAACCTCAAAGCACTATCCCTGTATTCTGTTTTCTACAGACTTTTGAAGGGAGATCTCTGCCTGGCATACAAGGCAACATCAGACTGCACTCTAGTGGACTTCCTGCATATCCACAAAACAAACAGCACTTGAATTACCGATTCTAAAGACTTAAACATTGCATTTATCAACTTTGAAATGTTTATTGTTTTTATATAATTACTATTTTTCACTTACAATTTTATTTAAATTTTGTGGAGCTTTTCTCCCAGGGCCTCCGCTGAAAAAGAGCTTCAGCTCAGCCAGATAAACCTGGTCAACAAATGTAAAATAAATAAATTAATAATAAGTAATTGCCTGTGATGTAAATAGTTCCAGCTGGAGAGACACATATGTATCTCAGAGACTACCCATTCTCTGGAACAGGCTCCCTAAACCAATTCAAGTGCATCTTGAACAAATGGATGGGAAATAAGAAATGCATCCCTGATTTGGCACCTAATGGAGAAAGGCAGCCTGAAAATGGTTCATCTCTCACACCATTGCTTGTAAATGTTTCATATCCCCAGCCCATGCTTACACTTACCAAGGGTACCAGAACTTGTCAGAGATTTGGGGTGGATGGTAGGCTTATAAAGGCCCCAGTGGTCATTAACCAAGTATATTCCAATGAACCTATGAACGTATGACATGGTCACAAATCCCCAGCACATGTTCAGTATACAACTTCTACTGTGAGAGACCCGTAGGTACGGCTAGTGCAAGGGCCCAAAATCCTGAATGTCACAAGTCAAAAAAAAGCAGAGCCAGCACAATTCGGTGTGGAAAAAATGTATTATATTATAAATAATACATAGTGTATTAAAAAATACACCTACCCAACAATAACATTAGACCGGTTTCGGCATTACTGCCTTCCTCAGTGAGCAAAAAACAAATGACAAAAATTCCCTCCAACAAAGCTATATATACACATAGCATTCAATTATCATTTACACAATTATTAAATAAATAGGGTTTTTTTTTTTTTTTTTAAAAATGATCATTCAGGCCCGGTGGAAATAATCCACCAAGCTTGACTATCCATTTCTTTTCCTTTACATTTAGTATCTCATGTCTTACTGCCTTATCCTGCGTTTTATGTACAATGCAGTCAATAACCATAAATCTGAAGGACCCAGTCTTATGTTTACATATATGTTTATACAATGCACTGCCTTGTTTGCAGTTCCTGATATCACTCATATGTTCACTTATCCGCATTCTAAGTGGTCTAGAGGTTTGTCCAACATAAAATGCTGGACATGTACAGCTTGCCAGATATATCACCCAATTAGTGCTGCAAGTAGCAAAAAAATTAATATCAAACACATGAGGTGTATTCTGGCTAGTAAAGCTGCTAGTTTTATAAACCTTGGAACAATTACAACAATGACCACAAGGATTGCAACCCATCAGTTTGTCTCCCATCATAGTTCTCTGAACAGAAGACCTATCCTGATTTTGATACCTTTTATAGTGATTGAACAAGGAACTCAGTGGCCGGCCTTTACAAAAGGATTAATTACACCTATCACCCACAAATTCCCTGAGTGAATCTTCACCTTGTAATATATCCCAGTGTCTCGAAATAATATTCATAAAGGAATGTGTATTTTTACCATATGTCGTAACTAGCTTGACATTATTACTCCTAGTGGATTGATCACCCTTATATACAAGCAAATCAGATATATTCTGCTGAGAAGCAAACCGACCCACTCTACAGATGTCACCTACCCTGTAACCCCGATTTCTAAAGTGGTTGGAAAGATCATACTTATATTGGTTGTACACAGAGGTGTCTGAACAAATCCTTCTGATCTAAGAAATTGGGACTTGGGGATATTCCTGATGACATGCTGAGGGTGGAAGCTGGATGCATGTAGTAAAATATAATATTGTGGAAATTTGCGAAAAACTTCAGTTTCCAAGGTGACATCAGGGGTACGTTTAACCAAGACATCCAAAAAGGTAATCTCCTTTTGGTGCCATGTTACCTTAAATTGAAGGAAGGGACATTCAGACTTTGAGACAGCATTATTTTGTGGTTTAAAGCTTATTTACAAGCTCTCTTACTCTATTTGCCATTATGTTTGGAACAGGTGAAGCATGCCTCTTGGGGTTGACTAATCCAGTCAATTTATGCTTTTTGATAGAATATAAAGTTTTTCAGGATACGGGTCAGAAACATCCAAACTTTCTAACTGTTTGGACAATATCCTTTGGATAACGGACAATTTATTTTTGTATCCAACAGACTTTCCTTAACAGTCAATTTATGATTATAACTATGCTGAATTGAGAATTGCATTTTGCTATACATTATATGTTGGGCATGTTTTTGTATTGGGGCTATGTTTAGGAATGTGAGTTAATATGCGATATTGTTACTCTTTATGTGCCGACATTTGTGTTAGCAGGTTACGGAATGTTTATTAGAATGCTCTTTGACTATTTAGTGTTTAGGACAGGTTAATGGTTGGATATATATTGTTCTGGGGCTGATTTAGGGTGTTATGATATCATAAATAATTTTTGATCATCCTTTTTTATGCTGGGGTTGTGGCATCCCGTCTGGCCTGAGCGGAATAGGGGGATTATTTTTGGCTATGTTCTTTGAGAGGCATAGACACCAGATAGCACTGTTGATTTTGGGACTGATGCAATTTCCTGTGATTGGGATGAATACCGACATAATGGTTTGGTTTTGGTGCTATATGACAATAAGCCCTTTGGGCAATTGAGAAGACATAGTGTGCATCAAGGCTATATTATGCCAATCCTCACCTTTTTTTGCTACTTTATTAATTGTTTATTTTGGAATATATTGTAGCAGTTAACGGTGTCTGGTGTTGGTGGGCATTTAGCTTGATGCTCAAGGAATATGGATTATGTCTATATTTAAATAGTACCACTTTTGGAGTTGAGGTGAATATCCGGCTCCTATTTTTGGTAGAATTTGTTTGGCATTGGTACTTCTTGGTCAAGATATGTGTTGGTAGTTTACATTTTTTGGAATATAAATACTTTTTTGAACTTATTTTAGGTTGGGTCCCCATCTTTTGCTCGGGTCAGATTGATGTACCATGGACCTAGCATCCATTATGAAGGGCTTGTCCTCTGATACTGCCAATTTGGGGGGTTTCGGTCTGGGTTTAACAAATATGGGTGGTCGACTTGGTGGGGGGGGGGCTGATGATTTGGCCAATCGACATAAGTTGGCATTTTCCAAACTTAATAAGAAAATGAGGAGTTTGAGAAGCAATGTGTGGAATTTGCGTTTTTTCAAGGCATAGCAACAGAAACAGATATCCCCACGGGGACTGAGGGTTAAGATTCAGCCACTTGTTCCTCAGGTTGACCAGTTATTACTAGATGATTGGCTTGCAATACAACAACAAGCCTCAAATGGGCTTTGTTAATGCTTTAGTCTCCCATTATGAGAGAACTATACAACAACAGGTCTCGTGTTTGGATGAGTTGAGTAAAGGGGTACAAGAATTTCAGACTCTTTCATGTTATAATGCTAGTTTGAATCAACTAAGTAAAGATTTGTTAGAGTTGGAAAATGTTTTGAGAGAGAAAAAAATGAAGAAATTCAAAAGAGATGTTGATGATTTTGATAGGGGGAGACCCTTTGAAATACGCAAGAATGTTAAATTTGCTACCCCCAATATTAAATCAGGGAATTTCAAACCTAAGAGATCCAAATCTATTTTAAAGAAAAGGAACAGGGAAAATATTACCTCAGCTGAGGATACCTCTTCTAATACTGAGGGGAGGAGGCCCACATGGACCACCGAGGTCCAAGAGGAATAATTTGGAAGACAGTTTGGCCCACCCTTTAGGTCTAAGTCCAGAAGAGGGGGGAGGAAGCATAAAGGTTCCACCCGATTTAGCAGGAATGATGAGGGTGATGGCTCAGGTGTAACTTTTTGCAATGTTTTTAATATCTCCTCTGCTAGTCTGTCGGACATGCAAATAAAAGTACTTAACAAAGGCCTTAGCTTTGTTCCCAGTTTTTTTGTGCCTGAACACCAATTTGCACAGGATGTGGTAGATTTCTCTCATAATTTAAATTTACATCTATTTTTTCAGGGTGATTCTAATCAGATTGATAACAGATCTTTTAGATTTCGGAAATCTACATTCACACCACTTATGTCTCCGGTGGTTTCATTATTTCAGGGCAATGTGCTCAAAGATTTACATCGAAATTTGGGTAAGGATTATTTAAGCAGGGACAATGTTACTCGTGTGGAAAGATTTTGCATAGATGAGCTTAGATCAAATAAGGATATTGTTATCTCTGCGTCAGACAAGGGGGGAGCAATAGTTGTCCAAGATTGGACACAATATAATGATGAGGCACAGAGACAAATTTTGGATCAAAAATATTATCAGATAATGCCTATAGATCCCACAGCCAGATTTAAGGTTGAGATTGATGCCTTTTTGTATTTGGCAGTTGAAGAAGGTATTATTTCTAAGGAAACTGCCCATCATTTGAATGTTGATCACTCCAAACAACAGTGCTTATACTTGCTTCCCAAAATTCATAAGAATCTTGATAATCCCCCAGGCAGACCTATTGTGTCAGGACGGGGCTCACTTACTGAACCAATTTCTGAATTTCTTATGTATTATTTGAAACCCTTATTACCGTGTATTCGGGCTCGGATACAAGATACTACCCAATTTTTGGGGATTGTAGCAGATATGCAACTTGAACCCAATTGGTTACTGTGTACTCTCGATGTCACTTCCCTGTATACTAATATCCCCCATTGGGCTGGGTTGGCCTCCCTTCAATATTGGTTGGTTAGGGCCAAATTGTATAGACCAGGTTTTAATACTCTGTTGGTTTGTTTGGCCGAACAGGTCCTTACTAAGAATGTGTTTTATTTTTAGACACAATGTGTACGGCAGACACAGGGCACTACTATGGGGGTATCTTTTGCTCCCATATATGCCAACCTGTTTATGACCTACATAGAGGAGCAACTGATTTATGATGTTAGTCATAATATTTATTTGGTAGAAATTGATATCTGGAGACAATAATTTGATGACTGCTGGATGGTGTGGAGAGCGGATGCTTCTTATTTGACAGAATTTGTTGACTATTTGAATCATAATATATGGGGGATTCAATTTAAGGTAACATCGTACCAAAAGGAGATGACCTTTTTGGATGTCTTGGTTAAACATACCCCTGATGACACCTTGGAAACTGAAGTTTTTCGCAAATTTCCGCAATATAATAGTTTACTACATGCATCCAGCTTCCACCCTCAGCATGTCATCAGGAATATCCCCAAGTCCCAATTTCTTAGAATCAGAAGGATTTGTTCAGATTCCTCTGTGTACAACCAATATAAGTATGATCTTTCCAAACGCTTTAGAAATTGGGGTTACAGGGTAGATGACATCTGTAGAGCGGGTCAGTTTGCTTCCCAGCAGAATAGATCTGATTTGCTTGTATATAAGGGTGATCAACCCGCTAGGAGTAATAATGTCAGGTTAGTTACAACATATGGTAAAAATACACATTCCTTTATGAATATTATTTCGAGACACTGGGATATATTACAAGGGGAAGATTCACTCAGGGAATTTGTGGGTGATAGGTGTAATTAATCCTTTTGTAAAGGCTGGCCATTGAGTTCCTTGTTCAATCACTATAAAAGGTATCAAAATCAGGATAGGTCTTCTGTTCAGAGAACTATGATGGGAGACAAACTGATGGGTTGCAATCCTTGTGGTCATTGTTGTAATTGTTCGAAGGTTTATAAAACTAGCAGCTTTACTAGCCAGAATACCCCTCATGTGTTTGAAATAAATGTTTTTGCTACTTGTAGCACTAATTGGGCGATACATCTGGCAAGCTGTACATGTCCAGCATTTTATGTTGAACAAACCTCTAGACCACTTAGAATGCGGATAAGTGAACATATGAGTGATATCAGGAACTGCAAACAAGCCAGTGCATTGTATAAACATATATGTAAACATAAGACTGGGTCTTTCAGATTTATGATTTTTGACTGCATTGTACATAAAACGCAGGATAAGGCAGTAAGACATGAGATACTAAATGTAAAGGAAAAGAAATGGATAGTCAAGCTCGATGGATTATTTCCACCGGGCCTGAATGATCATTTAAAAAAAAAAAAAAACCCTGTTCATTTAATAATTGTGTAATTGATAATTGAATGCTATGTGTATATATAGCTTTGTTGGAGGGAATTTTTGTCATTTGTTTTTTGCTCACTGAGGAAGGCAGTAATGCCAAAACCGGTCTGATGTTATTGTTGGGTAGGTGTATTTTTTAATACACTATGTATTATTTATAATATAATATATTTTTTCCACACCGAATTGTGCTGACTCTGCTTTTCTTTTTTTGACCAGTATACAACTTCCCCATAATCATACATAGTCAGACACCCTCAACACATGTTCAGCATATCATTTCAGCATTGTTGTACATAGTCACACACCCTGAACACATGTTCAGCATGCTATATTTCACCATTGTCATATATAGTGATACACCCAGAAGAACCATCAACATGAGACCCCATATTCAGCCATTTGTAGTGCTTAAGTGCACTGCAGCAACTTACACATTGGAAAGGGAAGTCTATACATCTTTGCATGTTCTGATCCTGCAAGTTAAAACTTCCCTCTTGATTCACCCCTCCAGCAATGACTGGCTACCTCTATGTGATTACTTGGTCTTGTTCTCTAAAAGGTGATGAGCTAGGTGATTTTTTTCCCAATGTAAACAGTGTTTCCAGTCCCAATGCAACTTTTTTTTGTTTTTCAGCTCAGGTAAACTAGAATGCCAAGCTGTTAAATTCTCATCAGTTGGGGTTACAAGTGTTTCAAGCATGACAGTGACATCATCATGTGTATCTAGTGCAATTCCATGGAATTTGGCCACATCATTACAGGCCATGCACACTGGTAAAGAGACCTGTATGCTAGCTGGATATTTATAGTAGTGTGGCCATCCATGTAGTCAGTAGTGGTAGTCATCATAAATTGTGTGTGTATATCTTAGAATGATACAGGGGAAGAATGATACAGCTACTTCCCTCACACTCAAAGAAGGAAATCTTTTTAAGCTACATCCCGCCCAGTGGACTGCATGCCTGCTGTACAACCCCAAATAGTTTATAACTCAAGGTTTAACTTTGATCCGGACAGAGGTCATATTAGAACGCAGACTTCTCATTTGCAGAGTATACCAGATAGGCAACTAAAGCATCTAGTGATAAAGTTTTCATACTGTTGGATGGTCCTTCATAACATGGGAATGGTGTATATCATCACCATATATATATATATATATATATATATATATATATATATATATATATATATATATATATATATAGTTTACTGTCAAATTGTTGACTGTAACACAGTTGAATAGTCATGTTGTCGAACCAAAATGTCGGTTCGCACATCGACTAATGTAAATGTCGAACCAGATGTCCGAAAATGTCGATATCGACATTTACGAACAAGAAGCAGACTCCCAGACTGTCTGCCTGTCAAATTTGCCACACTACATTACATGTTTGCAGGGGGCAAGCCCCCCACACCCCCCTACTTATATATACAAACTCTGAGATCACACTACAGTGAGGGTAAGGGTATATTTCCCGATCCCCACTATAGGTTCATAGGTTGGTACTAGGTTATCAGCCCTAGGGCCTATACAAGCCTAGCCATAACAATTCCCTGGCTATTTCTTCCCACACTATTTACTTCCCTGGACCCCTGTCTAGCAGTGTGACTGACGTGATCCCCGGGATGAATTTCCTTCCTCCCATCCAATCATCAAGGTTCCTTCTGAAGAGGGCCAAAGAGGCAATCTGCTTGACATGTATGGGCAATCTATTCCAGAGTCTGGGGAGTCTCTGGGTCAGGAACCTATCCCTCCAGCATGTTTTGTTTATTTTGATGAGAAGGTTTAGATCCCTGGAGCGTGTAGCTCTGAGGGATTGGTATTTCTTTAAGTGTAGCATGTTCAACAGCTCTGGGTTTGACATGGCCTTGTATGTTAAGCAGAGATCACCTCTGAGTAGATGATATGCGACAGAGTATAGCTGGAGTTTTTTAAGGTGGTCAGCATAGGGCATCTGCTTTAGGCCTGTGATTCTTTTAGTGAGGCATTTCTCTGGCCCTTCCAGTTGTTGCAGATGTCTTGAGAGGTACACACCAAATGGGGCATTGTATTCTATAATGGGTCTAATGAGGGATGAGTACAGTGGGACAATGACCTCCTTTTTTCTGGATGAAAAGCCCTTAGTGATGAAGTGTGCCACATAGAAGGATTTACTGACTGTTGTGGTGATGTCGTTATCGAAGGTGAGACCACTGTCCACCTGTGTCCCTAAAGTCTCTTATCACACTTTCGGTGTTTAGTGTACTGCCACCTATATGGTAATTCATGGGTACATGTTTTTTCCCAAAGGGGATATCCCCTTACCATGACCCGTGCCCTAACCCTAAGGTCCATGATGACTGCAGCGCAGTGAAGGACATAGCAATGTCCTCCACTATGGTGCAATAGTCACAAACCTTAGGGTTAGGGCATGGGTTAGGATAAGGGGATAACTATCCCCTTACCCTGACCCATGCCCTAACCCTAAGGTCCGTGAGTATTGCACCATAGTGGAGGACATAGCTTGTTTTTTGATGTCCTCCACTGTGCTGCGGTACTTTCGGTGAAGTGCACTTTCACGGAAGTTCACTTTCGTTAAAATGAACTTTCGCGTAAGTGAGGCTTCCTATTACAAGTTAGAAGTTGTGAACTTTCGTTCTTGTAATAGGAATCCACATATATATATATATATATATATATATATATATATATATATATATATATATATAAAACTCCACATGTAATCCAGCACGATAAACTCAATGCCATAAAAAAATGCTTGATTCAGCATAAATCCACAATGTACCACAATGATCCACTATAATCCATTGTCGTTTTATTCCAAAATATAATCTATCCATGAAAAATGTTCAAACAGTGACAAAAGACAGAAGAAAGTAGTGCTGAACCTGACCTCTTACTCAGCAATCACCAGTTGGGAACAGGAAACACAGACTTGTTTCACCCTCTTACATCTTCAGTGTATAATTGCAAGTAAGCTAATCACTGTTCTTATTTAAAGAAAGTCAGTACATATATATATATATATATATATATATATATATATATATATATATATATATATATATATATTGTTTGTCTTTTTGGCTTTTCTTGGTTAGGGGGTCACCACAGCAGAACTCTGGTCCGCTAATGATTGGCAGTAGATTTTTATGGTGCCAAGTTGCCAACCCCATGCCCAACCTTCAGTGAAGGTGCACCCATTCACACATGTCTTTCGAACACCACTCGGCCACAGGGAGGACATGCATACTCCACACGAGAACTGAACACAAGAATCGAACAGGAGAACTTCTTGCTCTGAGGCAACAATGCTACTGCTGCACCACCGTGGCTGTATATATATATATACATATACATGAAACTACATTGTAATTCCATCAGAAAATCTTTTTTTCTTTTTGATTTAAAATCCTCTGTTTCTTACCATCCGATATATCAACCCCCTTTATACTATCAATACCACACTTTTTTCTGGGGCATGCACCATAACTGTATATATATATATATATATATATATATATATATATATAATGTACATATACACACACACACACACACACACACACACACACACACACACACACACATATATATATATATATATATATATATATATATATATAGATAGATATCACTTACATATGCGTCAGCATATGAAGGTGAATATATATGTGAATAACAGCAAACTGAATGTTGGGCCACCAACATCAAAACCACCACCAAGTATCTGGTGGTCACAGTAGTGGTCACACTAGAATGACAAGAATTCCTCTGCATCTGTCAGTAGCTGGGTCAGAGCCATAGCTACCTTGTCTAGTGCATGGTTCACTTCCCTGATCTGGTGCCATCCTCCAACTCTTATGTTGAGGAGCAAAAAAAGTAATTTTTCCAAACTAAAGACCAAAAGGAAAAATAAGAAACTTTTCCAAGTTAAGGCCCCAAAAAATATTGCAAACCAATAAACAATATCCTACGAATATATCAAGACTACCACACACAAAACATTTTAGTGCTTCAGCTATGACTGCAAATGCATTGGTGGCTTTCATTTATGAATGCCGTTACTGTAATATCACCCCATTGGCATCTGCCGATCACGTGCCAGACACCCCCTTCACCCCCCCAACTAATATCCTTGTTGCTTTCTGCTATCATGCATGTTACTAACATGGTGATAACAGATCAGCACTGAGAAACAATGATACGGAAGTACATTTAACGTAAAGGCAATGTCCTTCCACAGACAGTCCTTTTGCCAGTGGTCTCCACTCATCCCAGTAAGGCCATGTTGTGTTAGCAAAGTAACTCAATTAGCAACCATCCTCTGATACTGTGAAATTGGCTTGTCATCATTATCTGACATACCTTGAGCAAGACAGAAATGCATGGCGTATGTAGTAAAGGCAAGCAAATAGTAATATGCAGTGAAGCAATCTTCTGCATATTATCTGTTCCCTAAATGGACATTCCTTTGCATCTAGTGTACAGCATATCTATGTCATGCCCTAACATGATGCACACATAGGCAATATACACAGCTTGAATTATTTTGTACCAATTTCTCCTCAGTATATAACACCTAGCAAAAGGATGACCAAACCTGCAATATGTAAACACATTCTTTACATTCTTCAGAGCAGCTGCAAGCTTCTTTGGATTCTGCAAACAGATATATGCCAGCTATTTGTAGGTGAATAAATTACTAAGTCTATCCCAACTGCTCACAAAGAGTTTATTTACATGCAGCTTTACATACTTCATTTGTCTGTACTTCAGCATTAGAGCTACTACAGTAAGTAAAAATGTAATTTTATGCTATATGTACCTTTCATACTTCTCAGCTGTACAGACTTTTTCAACATGTCCAGAGTTTTGCCTCATATTTATTTATTTTATTTTACATTTATTAAATGGGAAAGTGCAACTGAACACAAGTACTTTTTCAGTGGAGGCCTGGGGAGAAAAGCTCTACAAAAACAAAATCTATAAAGATCACAACTAATCCACAGTATACAATTTGATTAAGGGTGTATACAGATTATATACAGCTATGTCAAATATTTGAGAACATAAAATATACAAGTACAGTTTTGGTCCATTTGTCATAAAAATTATGTTTTTCTGGCAAATTATAGGTAAATCATTAAAGACTGAAGTTAGAAAATAATGCCAGACATTTGAGTTTCAGACTTATATCCTTCAGAAAATTAATGCTAATTCAAAACCTGTTATTCTATCTACTTTCTAAGTTTATAAGAGCAGTATTTAAAAATTGTCCCTATTTGGGGGCCATTGTCCCACTTTTATTTATAGCTTTCTCCAGGTTTTGTATTCCTCTTGGGAGGGTGGCCTAATGGTTAAAGTGTTTGCTTTACAAACACAAGGTGCAGGGTTTGAGTCTCACAGGGGATAATTGTCTAGGCTTACAATAGCTCACAATGGGAGTTAGCCTTGTACTAACCTATAAGAGGTTGACAGGTATGGTGCCTTTTCTGTATTGCGTAAAATACAAAGAATCAAGCACATAAAGCTTTCAGTGAAATTCCTTCATGAAGGATAAATGCATGTCTGTTTATTGCCGGTATTCTGCCTAACATGATTAATATGCATCATTTACATTTAAAGTCATATAAATGTTTTATCCTAGGTTGAGATCTGCAGTGTGAGCTGTTTATTACTCTACACCACTCACATGCACTATCTGCAATACTCTACTGAAATTCTCATTGAGGAGAAGAGTGGGGTTAGGCAGTGGTTGTGTGATGCAGCTCTGACAGAACTGGCTGTTCTATGCAGTCATATGTCCACCATTTTATTTTGCTTCCCTAACCTGCTGGAACTATGGGATTTTGGTGTCCCAGATACTAGAACTGACTATTTAATGTTTCAAATAGTATATGCATCCTGACTATCCTGACATATCAGTGTGAGATCAGCAAGAGACACTAATAATGCTCTGCATGCTGCAGTGCTACAAGGATCACCTATTTGTGCCTTGTAGAGTTCATTTCATCATATAGATGTATAAGAGGATCTGACTGACATCTGACAATGGATAGGAATCCAGTGTGATGAGGTGTAGGTAGATCCCTTTTTTGATTACCTAAGCAGGAGGAGACTGGATGACTTACAATGCTAAAGGAAGCAGGGTTCTGAGAATGTACTACACAGTTTCAATAAGTGGACACTTCTAAATTGTTATTCTACAAAAATAATATGCTGCATCTCTTATTCGGATATCATTCCTTTCTGTGGATACTTCCTTGCATTGCTGTAGATATGCTACATATCTTTGGACTGTTGAAATGCATCATTCTTTGTGAGATGGCTGATAACACTTTGGTTGTAAGGTTGTTGGAGGTTTGCTGTTGTTGTATACATTTATTACCTCATTGCACAATGCTGTACATCTCCTTGTGCATTCCATGCTACCATAATGTTCCTTACTGGGTAGCTGTGGATTACATTACCACTCAACTTGTGGACATAACTTCTGATATGGTACTGTACAGTAGAATGACCGTGATGTGTTACATGCTCATGTTAGGGAATTATGCAATGATTTGTGACAGGAATATTGACTACTCCTAATAATGTTAAATAATGAATGCATGTTGCTTATACAGCATTGTCTGCATATTTAAAGGTGTGATCATTCATTGTCATCTGTAACTTTTTTTACAAGCAGAGTGGCCCATTATACATCATAGTGAGGGCACCATCATCTGATCTGTCAAAGATTATTTTGCATGTCACTGTCATCAATGCTCACATTTGGCTGCTGTTTAAGCTAACACTTCTGCAAGTACTATTTTTTTGCAAAAATCATTACTGGATATAGTCTGACAGGTGAAAGGAAGAGCTTACACAATGGATTCCAATGAGTCATCATGTAAGTTGCTTTCCTGATAAGGAAGGAATCTACAGGGAGTAGCTACTATGAAGGAACAAGGGGCCTCCTTACATGGTTTGGAAGATCTTCAGCAGGAGATGTGCTGCACAATGGAGATTACTATATGCCTTGATATCACATACACCACCCCAATAAACCCCCAGTGTCATTAATTGTTCCTGGTTTACATACCAAGAAATCCATCTGAGTGTACCTTACTGAGATGCACTGATGCCTGTGGTTTGTCACACTTGGTTGTCTATCACTTACCTCTACTTCTTTTTACTAACTTTGCATGTTGAGGGTCCCTCTTGTTGCTTCCCATCATATCTTGTTGATCTTTTATATGCTGATCTCTTGGCAAGATGTTTGCTGTACATGATACTTAGATATTTATATATTTGTTAGTCCTACTTGCAATGAAAGTGCTGGTGAGAGAAATTGCATGTCTGCATCTGACTTCTAATACTGATATCTTGGAAAACTATGTAATGTCATGACGCATATGACATGTTGGCACCTATTTCTCCTGCATGTTCTGGTTTGCATGTATGGAGAGGAGGAAATGGTGAAAGATAACATTGTATAGTTTACCTTTTATTGAGCTGACTATATATGTCAGTACAGGTCTGTCCTGTATGACTGCCGTTGCATCCCTACGTATTATTGGCCCTTCTTTAGCTATACATCCCTTTACCCCTGTGTCCTTCCATGGATGTGTAATGTACAGAGACATGTATTTGTCCACATCTGTCATTTGTGGGTGGGTGACTTATTTGATTGTCTTCTGTGTTGTACACTTTATTCATACATAATTTTTACCTTGTCTGCCATTTTGCACTACTGGTAGCTACAACGTAGCTTCAAATAGTGACAGTGGGATCTTAAATGCATCCTTAATTTCCTATATGTATGCAATCAATGCTAGTGCATGTATTCTTTCTCTGTGTGCTACTCTCCATCCAAATTTTGACCCACTCTCTTCTAACCAGTGTCCATAGTATATTTGTATGTTCACCTTCCTAAATTCTTTGCCTTATATACCATGCCAGCCCTTGTTTGTTGCATTTGCATAGTACTTCTGCTAATCTGTGTTCTATCTACTTTTTGTTTTTATTTTTCTTTCCCTATTTGTGCCCTTCAAAGAAAGAACCAAGGGCTCTCACTCAAAAAACTCCTCCCTATCTTGACACCCACCCCTCTGTCATTCCTCCTTAATGTACCTTTTGCAATTTCCCTCTGCTTGCTTACCTACCTGATGCCCCCCCTTACTGTCACCCTACTTCTTGTGCTGGCCATGCATTTCACTATGACTACCTTTTACTTGTGTCTGACCACACCACTTTTTTTTTCAATAAATGATCACTGTAGCGTTGTCTAGTATTATTTGGGCCTCATTACACACTGTGGGCTTTTGTCCATTTTACTTTGTGCAACATAGGTCTGCAGCTCTAAGAAGCATTTTGGCAATATGACATACGTTCATGTACTAAAGTGATTTGCGTATACCTCAGCTAATTAGTTTTCATGCATATCCTCGGGGTACATTGGCAGTAATGTCTTTTATCGTAATCAGTGCTGTGGATTTCACTGCAGTTATTCAGTCTGGCTCACTTGCAAAGACTTCAGTTTTACAACTTGTTAATTTTTTTAACTATTCTTAGATGTTCATTGTTTGCTGTTTTTTTTGCTTCCATGGCAGGGACCTTCTGGGTATTTTTCTGACCTTCTGAAAAAAAAAAAACAACTGTTTCTTCACATTATTAAACTGAGGGGTGGCAATAAGGTGTCTCATTTGGAATTAGATATTTTCAGTTACAGTTTACAGCCACAGTAATAATAAATGACTGGATTAATGATGAAAGCAAGTACTAACTTTTTTTTAATTTCCAAATGGGATCTCAACTTTAAAAGATAAGTAACACTGATTTCAAAATTAATGTTCTCATTTTTTCTGCAGAGCTGCAAAACAGCTTCTCAATCTTAGGAGTAAAACAAAATAAAAATATCTGTGTCTGGGCTGGGAGTGCTTGTCAAATGTATTTGGTTTCAGAATACACGATCAGCCTCCCCTCAATAATATAATATAAAATAATTCTAGAATATACAATGGTCTAGTTAGAAACGGTTTCATTTAAAACTATGTAAGATGTTTGTTTTTTCATCTTCCACTGCATCTTTTTATCATGGTACAACCTGGCCTATAAATTCATAAAATGATCTTACAGCAATACTGAAGCATTGTTTGAGAAGAGCAGATTTTATTGAAAAGAGCTTAGTGTAAATCCTTTAATTTGAATGCCTACAAATACAATTAATAAGTATGTGCAAGTTCTATGACAATTTTCTTTAAGTCTAAAGATGCATCATGTGATAAGAAGAAAACATTTATTCATGAATGTTAAGATTAATATTGTTTTCTAAAATTTCATAACAGAGGGTAGTATGTGTTTCGTACCCTTCCTGACTACTTTGGGTGTTAAATAATGAGTGGGCAATGTCTTCAAATGCATAACATTTCTCTTTGAAATCTAGTGTGATCTTCAATGACTCCAAAGATGAAAAACTAGAGATAAATTGAAAGAAATGAATAGCTCATATGTCAGGTCAAGTAAAAGGATTTTTTTGGTTATTAATGCATAAAAACGTGGAATACCTCTCAACCTCTTAGAGCAAACATCTGGACAAAGCCTAAAATGATGGTGGGGACAAATAGGGACAGATTTTAAATATTGCCCTTACAAACTTAGAAAGTTGATAGAATAATAGGTGTTGCATTAGCATGAATTTTTTGAAGGATATGAAGTCTTAAAGTCAAATGTTTGTCATTATTTAATTACTTTAATCCTCAGCTTTTTGCCAGAAAGGTACATATTTTAAGAGGAACACACCAAAAATGTGAGGCAATAATCTGGGCATTCTATGAAAATCTATACAGTTGAGAGGTATACAGTGGAACTACCTGCAAGACAGAGAGAGATCATTTGCACCTTAGTCATAACAGAGTCCCATTTCTTTTTAATTTTCATGCAGTTTTCAAATGTATAATACAGTCTACTTTACTTTCACTAACGTAGAACAACTACTTATTGTTGTAAGGGTGATAAGATGGATAGCTGCATGGCTTACATATGAGACATGACAAGTATCCTACAGGTAAAATTCTAGATTACCATCAGGGTGTCCCACAGGGCTCTTTCCTAGGCCCTTACTTGTTTAGCTTGTATCTTTCAGATCTATCTTTTTTGTCTGAGGTGTTCTAGAGTCTCTATGCAGATGACTTGAAACCTGGCAAAATGTGTTACTGACAGGGCATGTCTACAAAAGAACTTGACTAAATTGATCAATTAGGCACTGATGAATAATATACTAATAAATTACATCAAAATCAAACATATGAGATTTTGGAGACAAAGATTGAATGATGAATATTTAATACAGCACACAATGTTTGAAACTAGATTCATTTAAGAACCTCTAGCTTAGAGTGTTTCTAATCATATATATCAATTGGTTAATGATAGTTATAAAACTATAGACTGTATAACAATATCTATAACATCTAGGAAATCATAAGTGATGAAATCATTGCTTGCAAGTTACATTAGAATTGGAATAACAGTATGGAAATATTATAAGAAAACAAGCATGAGTAAATTAGAAAGAGTATCACAGAAATATACCAAAGGCATCCATGAATGTGAAACTTTAAGTTATTATGAAAGATTAAAATATGCAGACATGAGCAGTGTCTCATACAAATTATGAGGCATCATTTAAGAATATAGGGCATTTAGAGTCAACTACCTCTGGGAATGTTTGGGGTTATCAAAAGATAGCAGAGAATCATCAGGTAAGTCATATAGAAGATTATATTCAAATGACAGATGTACTAATTGGTTCCCTGAAAAAGACTACCAAATTATATTAAAGAAAGCACTCATTTTGGCATTTTTAAGAACAATGTGAGCACTTATTATTGGAATGACTGTTTTGGTATATCGGCAGGATATACAAGCATTATTGTCCATGTCTAAAATATTTGTATGCATGTATGTATTCACTTCTGATTTAATTTTAATATTTCAGGTAGATTTCATGTATATAGCAGTGTTGGCTTTCACTACATGATCATTTTAAAGCTGTTCCTTGCAGAGTAGGTCTGTTTAGCCCTGAAAGTGATCAGATGGGGTCCTGTGTGTTATTACCAGAATCTGGGACAAAGCCCCAAAATTAGGGACACTTTTTAAAATTTTAGTACTTTTAATTTGGTCGCTATAAAGGATGTGAAATAAAAGAAGTCTGCAACTATGGTTGCCATTGTTTAACTGTAATCCAGTCCCTTTTTCTCAAAATAAGCACCAGTTTTAGGAGAATCAAAGCAAACATTTGAGCCAAAATCTGGGATGTCCTTATTCATTTACTCTGTGACATAGATGGATAAAACCAATGATTAGACAAAGATGACCTGAGATTGAGTAGCAATTGAAGAACATAAAAGATCTAGGAAGCAGTGGGTGAGAGATGTAAAAAGTATGCCAACAGGTTCACCTTGGAGGAAGGTTTATGGTAGTTCATCCCCCTGTGGTGACTTGGTGCTCCATGGGAATGGTATAGGCCATTTCCTCAAGAACTTGTACTAAGGGAGGGACATGGGTGGGTCTTCCCAAGCCTATGCTGTAGTTCTTATAGAGGTATATGAAGGATCAGGCAGACTTCTGCATCAGAGGCAAAGGCCATGTCACCACCCAGGGCAGGGGTTAGGTCATATTCAAAAAATTATCTAATGGTTGCCAAAATGACTGCTAGATAATGGTAGACTAAGTGTATCATGGGCCCCCGGATGGTTGCCATTGTTTTCAAATGACAGGCCATCCTGCAAACATTGGTTAGGATCACTCAAATATGCACATATTCTTTTGGATTCACCTTCCAGATTGTTTTAAATTGTATTTCTTCTTTAATACAACAATATTTTAGAGTATTATAAAGCAAGCACAATACTGGCTATGGAATATAGAAAGAGTCATATCTTATGCTAAGCGCTTTTCATTTACTGCATTAGTAAACTTCATCAGACAAAATCAGTAAAACACATTTACAACAGTTAAATAATTAAAAATTTTGGCACCCTTTTTCTACTACAGGAAATTACATCACAAACCTAAATATGCTACTACTCCCATTGCATATACCATTATTTTCAAATAAGTAAATATTTATATATATATATTACTAAACATGGTTTACCACCATTTAAGCGAATACACTGCAGTTGAACCCACCAATGCTCGATTCGAAATCCCGAAGTTTTGCATGTCAAATGGCAGGAATGTAGCAAGGAACACTGAATGCGACATTTTCGACCACTCTACATCCAAAACGAGTGCTAACATAGGTCCAAAAGGGGAAGCGGGATTGCCGTTCAATACAGTAGCATTCAGTATTTTGCATATTTGCTGCACTACATTTGATACATGGACAGTCGACATTGTGTCCGTCGGTTAAGCCATGGTAAACCACTAAACATTCTAAATACACCAAATATATAGGAAAAACCACCAGGTCTCTTAAGGAAAGAATTTATGAGCACATGTATGCAATAAGGAAAGATCAGTTAAATAATGCACTAGCCAAACATGTGCATGAACTTCATGATCATCATTTTAGATTTGGAATATTGCAGCAAGTGTTTAGTAATGACAGAGGTGGTCCATGGGAATTACAATTGGGAAAGGCAGAGTTAATATGGCAGCTTATGCTTCATTCTTATGCATGGCCTGGACTTAATGATCTCTGTAGTATTGACAGTAGTTTAAAATTAAAAGCATTAAGTAGATAAGAGTTGCTTTAGTAATTATAAGTAGTTTTGTTTAAGCTAATAAATGAATATTTTATTTATGTATATAAATTTATATTTATCTAACATCTTAGGCAGCTAATTATAATTTTTAATGTATACATTTGCCTATATAGTGTGTATTTGGTGTATTTAGAATGTTTAGTGGTTTACCACCGCTTAACCGATGGACACAATGTCGACTGTCCGTGTATCGAATGCAGTACAGCAAATATAAAAATACCGAATGCTACTGTATTGAATGGCAATCGCGCTCCCCCGTTTGGTCCCATGTTAGCACTCGTTTTGGATGCAGAGTGGTCGAAAATGTCGCATTCAGTGTTCTTTGCTACATTCCTGCCGTTCGACATACAAAACTTTGGGATTTTGAATCAAGCATTGGTGGGTTCGACTGCAGTGTATTCTCTTAAATGGTGGTAAACCATGTTTATATATATATATATATATATATATATATATATATATATATATATATATATATATATAAATATTTACTTATTTGTGAATAATGGGTCATGCAATGGGGGAAGTAGCATATTTAGGTTTGTGATGTAATTTCCTGTAGTAGAAAAAAGGGTGCCAAAATTTTAATCTATTTAACTGTTGTAAATGTGTTTTACTGATTTTGTCTGATGAAGTTTTCTAATGCAGTAAATGAAAAGTGCTTAACATAAGATACAACTCTTTCTTTATTCCATAGCCAGTATTGTGCTTGTTTTATAGTAGTTTGTGCATTTTATTTCATTTTTTTGTTAATATTTTAGAGTATGTTTTAAACTTGTAGATTTGAACATTTTTCCAGTAAGCAGTGAAACAAAATGTATTAACCAATAATTACAAAAGTACCAATTTCAGAGCATTTCAACCATAAAAGGCAAATCAGACTGCTGTCAGTATCTACACTCATTACCTATAGACAATTCATTGACTCTGCACATATTACATATCTGATTGTGATAAAAATGGCCACAATAACATATTCCAATTTAATTCATACAAATAAATGCAATAGTCCAGCAAAGACAGGCAAATGATTTTTTTTAACTTTATCAACTCAAGAGGGTCAGTCATTTTTATCCACATGCATCCCGAAACCAAACAATTATAGCTGTGTTGTTAGCTACATTCTTCTGTGTAAAAAAAAAATAATAATGGAGATAATGACCAGTACTTATACTAACTAGAGGAGTTCCAATAGTGACAGATAAGGGGAAATAGATAATAATGGTAGATTTGAGAATGTAAGGGATACTGGCAAAGGAGGAAGATTACTCTGACATGTATTTTATTCCACCTAAAACTGGTAGTATGTAGCTTAAGAAAATATTGGAGGAATAATCAGTTTTCAGAAGGGAATATTACTTAAAGGTGGGGAATGAAATTTGATTTACAACAGTGATGATGTATCTGGGGAAACAGAAGGAAAAATATAACAAACGTAGGTGGATTTCTGAAAAAAATTCTGACAATATTTTATATGGAAGATGTGAATTCAGTGGTAGGAGTGTGGAGAGAATTTACATATTTACTGTGCCCCCAAGGTACAGTAACTGGGCTAGTCTATACAGAAGTCATATTTCACATAAACACATGAATTTAATTGAAAGCTTCAACACACATAAATAACTATTTCAGATCATATGTCAGTAGCAACTAAGATAAAAATGCAGGGTAATGAAGTAAAAATGAGACACTAGCACTTCCTCACCTTCCTGTTAAAAACAGGGAGATAGTGGAAATTATTGGAAAGTTATTCAGAAATATAGAAATTTCTTTAAAAGTTATAGTTAGTGAGTGTGATAAAATGAAAGTGGAGTTTAAAAATATGGTAGAAATAAAGAAAAAAGTGATCTGGTTATGAAGCATTAAGAATTATTTAGAAGGGTTGGCAATGGTTAAAACATTACAAAATAAGGGAAATCTCACAGAACAGCAATAGGCACAACTGCAGAGTGCTAAAAAAAAAATAAAGGAGTATCTGGATAATATGCATGCATTAAGTAAGATTGCTGTTAAGCAACTGTTTTTGATAACTCCAGAATAGAAAAACTTTTAGCACAGCAACTTAGGCAACAGAAAATAGAAAGGGTTGATGCAATACACAGGGAGTCTATAACAAAAAAAAAAAAAAAAAACTGCCAGAGATCTTGTAGAGGTATTAGAGCTATTTCAGAAATGTTATGAAAATTTGTATAAAGCAGAGAAATATGGCAATCACGAAAGAGCACAAATGGAAATGTTTTAGAAGACTTACGTATGTCAAGGTTAGAGGTAGATGAGGCTCAATGATTAACAGTTAATACAGAAAGAGATTGGATAAAAATAGTGATCTACAATCATTAATCTGCAGGAAAGTCCCCCGAAATCGATGATATTCCTATCAAATGTTGGGAACTAAGAGGAACACATTATGCAGATCTTTAAGGCTTTGTTTAACAGTATTTTAAAAGGAGGGGAAACACCAACATCCTGAAAGAAAGCTGTGGTTTCTATAATACCTAAAGATAGTAATGACTCATCAGACACAGCTTCATATAGGTCCTTTTCAATTTTAAACCATTATCATAAAGTGTTTATGGCTATGATGACTAAAGAATGGCAAGCTAAAACCGATAGATACAGATCAATGTTGTTGTGTGTAGGGGAGGAAAATAGAACAATGATTCAGATGAAAGCAGGGTAAAAGTAAATACTGCTTTTGTTGTTGGGTCTTAATGCAGAGAAAGCATTTAACAAAATAAGCTGTGATTTAATGAGTAGAGCAATGGAAGCCTTTGTATTCCTTATACAATAATAAGGTTAATTAGGATCATACATGAGGGATTGGAGGCAAAAATTAAAGTGGGAGGTTTCCTCTCTGACAAGTTATGCCTGAACAGATGAACCAGGCTGTGGTGGCCTCTTTCCTCTTTGTTATTTGCTTTATATTAAGAGCCAGTGGTAAAGAAAATAAGGGACTCAGAAATTGAAGGATATAATTGGTATGGTAATAAAAAAAAGTTGGCTTTATTTGCAGACAACATTATTTTGTGCTTAATAAAACTAGAAAAAGGATATCTCAGTGTTGTGGAACATTTTCAAGTCTTTTCGGGGTATAAAATTAATTATGATAAAACAAAAGTCTAGTGCTGTAAACTATGTACCCATACATAAAATGGTCCAGCAATACCCATATTTATGGGAACATGATAAAAATAAAGTATTTAGACTATGGATAAAAAGGATTCTGTTATAACAGAGACAAAAGTTAGTACAAAAACTGAGAAACTGGAAGCTCATGTTTATCGATATGGATAGCAAAATACAATTAGTGAAAATGTTTTTAGTCTCTTTAGTTTTAAATACAGGTCAGGCATATCTTTATAACCAGAAGAGAAGTTGTGGACAATAGTTATCAAAGAGTTGAAAGAAGTAATCTAGTAAGGGAAGAGAGATATGGGCTAACTGAGATAAGGTCATCCTTCCAATAGAACAAGTTGGTTTAGCATTATCTGATTTAAAGGGATATTTTAGAGCTACCCAATTAAGATTCATATACTTAACACAAGAAGAAAGCTATAATTCAAAGTAGAAAGGGTAATGATGAAGCAGTGGAAAATTCAACAGATAAAGATAGAGTATAATTTTGGATGTAGATAATAAAACAGACATATCAAATAATATATTTATAAAGTAGCAAAAAGTATTCTAAGAACTAAGCCAACACAAAAATGGAGAAACGATATTTTGCTGATAGAGATGACTGCAATTAGGGGTACAGAAAATAGGCAAGAGAGGTCTGGAATTTATGTAGATAACTGGCAAAGGAACCAAGGTATCAGGAGCAAATAACTAAAGAGGAAAAGGTAATGGAATAGGAAGATGCCAAGAATACATTTGGACTGCAGGCTAGAGACTGCCTTGCCTATCAGGGAATAATATCTGAGAATAAACAAAGGGAACAGGAATTGGGGAATCCTAAGTGAAATAAATATTCTGGTAGACTTTTTAGTTGAATCTAGAACAAAGCTACTATTAAAAAAGAGATAATTAGTATGGCATATGAAATATTGCACAATGACTATAGGAAAGAAAACATTGGAAATAGAGTCTGGGGAAATAAGTGACAAGAAAACAATGGGAAGAAATATAAATGGCTCCCAAGTATGTGACAAAGTACCTAGGATTTATGATTTTTACTTGGAAGTGTTTGTATAGGTATTTTTATGCCCCCAAGTAGACTCCAAAGACTTTTTCCTCAAGTAAATGGCAAATATTGGAATTGTTATGGGGAAGAAAGAAGTATGGTTTGGGAGTGTAATGAGTTAGTACATATCAAAATTCCTGCAGTTTACTGTCAGAAATAGTGGGTAAGCAAATAGGTGTAACTAAGGAAATTATTTTTTTTTGACCTGGGATGCAATATCTGAATTGTCTAGACATCTCCCAGGCCCTGCTTGTAAATGTTTCACCTCCCAAGTCCCTGCTAACACTTGACAAGGGTAGCAGAACTTGTCAGAGATTTGAGAAGCATGGCTAGGCTTAAAAAGGCCCTTGTGGTCATTAGCCAATAAACACCTATGAACCTATGGAAGTGGGATCTTTACAAAAGGGTAGGAGCAAATTATATATATAAAAAATGGAAATTGTGGGAATAATACATGCAGAATAATGCTTTAGAGGAGGAGTGAGATTTAAGGGAAGGCAGGAATTGAGCAATTTATCTAAGTTTGTTTTGTCATTTACAAAACAAAATGATATATAATGTTTGTAACTAGGAACATGTTAATACATTTTTTCTTTTTATTTAAATGTATGTTTGCCTATGTTTTAAGTGATAATTCAATAAAGGTGTTAAAAAATAATAATAATGACCGAAGTAACATATTTTAATTTATTTCACACAAGCACACAGCAGCCATACTAAAGTATTCCAACTTCTTTCACATAGTTATATACAGTACTCCCACACAATTAGATTAAAGATAGTTTAAAAGTGCTAAGAGCATAAGGTACTTTCATCCAGAGATTACATTCCACTTCCACAGTTATAGCCTCTTTGCTGGCTGTGTTCACCCCTTATTGTTATGAAGAAATAAGTTACATGTACTTCATTGGTAGAATTGGACAAACTACATGAACTTGTGTAAAGATCACCAGCATCACATAGTAATGCCCAGCCTTGTACTACTTTCTTCTTTACTTTACAATTGTCACAATGATTTGGATTTCATTTACAACTTTTATTTCAGCTTTTACAGCAAAAACACTGATAGCCATTTTCTAAACAAAAACAAAACACTTTCACATTAAAAACATACTTATCATGTGAAACAGTAAACTTCTCTTCCCCTGATTCTCACATTTAGTGAAACTGCATTTCTCAATGCATTAAACTACAGAAGATGTGTTGAGATTCATAATCAAGTAGCATATAGTAAAACACTAATTGATGGGTATGTGAGGAGTGCAGATATTCAAAAGACAAATGTGGAATGCATTTACTAACAGCTTTGGACAGTCGACTGGCCATAAGTTTTCCTTTTTTGAGTATCTCAGGAGTACTGCCTGGTGAAGTAACTTGGCCAGAGTTACACAGAAAACAAATAAAGGTAAAGGACTCAAACCTCTGCATTACAAGAAGCAGCTTTTCACTAGATCATAGCCTCACTCATCTGCAATAAGTGCTAAGCAAACAGTTGTAGCCAAACACAGTGCATTTCACACCTGTGTGCCTACAAAAACAAGCTAACTTAAAAATACATTTATAGTTAAAATAGTAATTTTAAACTCATAGATTTCATGCTGTCCTGTTTGTTCACAATTAAATAATTAATAAACATACTGTGAACAACAAGAACACCAAAGATCTTGGCTCATATCTTGATGCGGGTCTACTTCTAATGACCAAAACGCCGATTCGCCGACAGTGAAATCACCGACACGAAACGACCGACAACGCAGTTGACCGACACGCTCGAATCCCGACAGATGGAAGACCGACAAGGGGAATGTGTAAGCGCGACCTGGTAAGTATGCGATAGTGAGGGATTTAGGAGTAGGGAGCGGACAGGTAAGTGTGCAATACTCAGGGATGTAGGGTTAGGGTGTGTGATAGGTGAGTGTGCGGTAGTGTCGGAGCTTGGGGTTCGGGGTGTGTAAGTGAGTTAGGGTTAGGGTGCAGGTAGGAAGAGTGTGCGGTAGTGTCGGAGCTTGGGGTTCGGGGTGTGTAAGTGAGTTAGGGTTAGGGTGCAGGTAGGGAGAGTGTGCGGTAGTGTCGGAGCTTGGGATTCGGGGTGTGTAAGTGAGTTAGGGTTAGGGTGCAGGTAGGGAGAGTGTGCGGTAGTGTCGGACCTTAGGGTTAGGGTTTGGGTTAGGGCTAGTGGATATGTGTTGTAGTGTACTGTGTTGTTTACGTGTAGTGTGTCGGTGTTATGGTGTTCGGTGTTTCGCGTTGTCGGGTTTGTGTGTTGTCGGTTTTCTGGCGTCGGTGATTTCACTGTCGGCGAATCAGCGTTTCGGTCATTAGAAGTAGACCCCTTGATGCCTCTGTTCAATACAATCAGTTCTTTCCTTTACAGCATAACTACTGTAGTTCATAGGTAATTACTAGGCTTGCAGTCCAGGGGTCACTAAGGAGCCTAGCCCAATTTTCCAGTTGCCCCAAAGCACTGTCTCTTTAGGTGACTTGCTCAAGGTCATACTTTAGGCAAATGAGGGCTAAGGGAATCAAACCCTGCACCAATGCTCACTACCTTAATCCCCTGTACAACTGCAAAATGAAAATAAAAAGGGGATGAATAATTTAATCCCCATACCCCTAGCACAGTAAACAGCATCATTAACCCATTATACAAGTAGAATATGGGATGGGGGAACCAAGTATTTATACAGAGATGCACACACAGATGTAACTATCAATTAAATCTTGCTCAAAGACATACAGCAAGGAAATGGAAGTGAAAATGTTTAAATCTTATACCTTTGAATACAAGAAGCAGTGCATTAATATAACACAGAACTCTAATGATTGCCATTATTGACTAACTGTAAACATCAGTGACTTTTAACCTTCAGTGATTTATCAGAAAATGAAAAAGTATGTGAGTGTCTGTCAGTTATTACAGAGGATTAAGGCTCTGATCTGTTAATGAGCTGCTTCCTGTAGTTAAGGATGCAGGTTTGATCATTTTTTTTCTCTCTCTCCATTTGCTTGCCACTTAACTACATCTAGCTGCTGTGTGACTCTAAGGAAGTCACTTAATAAGACAGTTCTCTTGATCAGTTTCAGGCTGGCACTGTTGCCTTACTTTAAATTGAGTTACTTTGCCATTTGGCAAGCATTATTGGCTTACTTTATCTTGATGACTGGGCTAGCATTACTAGCTTACTTTACCATATTTGACTGGGCTGACATCATTAACTTACTTTAAATTGACTTACTTTACCATCTGTATACACTCTCTCTCTCTATCGCTGTCACACACATGCACATGCGTCAGCGCGCACACACACACACACACACACACACACACACACACACACACACACACACACACAAACACGCACAGACACAGACATTACCATAAAACACAAAATAACCTAACAAATGAAACTAAGTGATTAAAACTGTATTTTTACATCACCATTACAAGCAACACATCCAATAACATGTTTCTTTTGCAGGTAAATAAGCTGTACTCACTACCCTCATAGGGTTGCCCTGCCATACTCACTTAAATATACTAACTCCATGGTTTTACAAAAGTGAGAAAAGAAGACACATACTATCACACTGCAGTAGATATCTAGTGCAACTGCACAACAGCACTAACAGAACCACAACAGCAGTTTTTAGGCTTATACCAGAACACAAACACACCAAACCATTTTCATCATTGTCAACCTCCTTTTTCCCATTTTCTACATTGGGTTAGGATATCATGTCAGCTGTCATCACCCCTCTCTGTCTATGCAATGCTACTCTCCTGCTTTCTTCGACACTCATGCTTGATTGTTATAGCTTCTCTCTCCCACAATCCATCCACCTCTTTGCTGAACACCGTTGTTTCCTCTTGCCTTTTTCCTGTCTGTCCCAAATCTTCATCTGATTGTCTTCTGATTTTCTGCACTGTAATCTGTCTTCCTTAACCTTTTTTATAATTGGAGCAACTTTGGCTTCTGCCAATAACATTTGACATAAGTGTCCTAATTTCTTCTTCTGCTCCACAGTGTGCATCCTACCATCCATCTCAAACACTTCATCTCCATCACCTCTAGCTTTCTCAGCTGCTCTGCCTTTACTGCCCAGGCTTCCATACCATACAGTAGTATTGGATAGTTGTAGGTGAAGGGTTGGATAGAGCACTGGAAAGTAGGCAGGTGTTTTTTTGGATTTGTGAGGAACTGGGTGCTCCATTGGCTAGGCAGAAGTTAGAATGCTGAAGCAAGGCATTGTTTTCTGGGATTGCTAGTGGATGCAGGCCATGGTTTGTTGTTTACCAGACATGAAAGTAACACATTTGAAAGAGAAGATTTGGTGGAGCAATCCAAGGGCAAGGTGCATATTTAGGATGTTTTGGGGTACTTCAGTCTCCTGACATTTGTATATAGGGCAATTCATCCAGGCCATTCCTTTTGTGGTTTTGTGGTCTTTTTGTTGAATGGGAGAAAAGCAAACATCATTGGATGAGGGTTACAGATTTGGTGTGTGCTGATTTAGCTTTGGGATGTCTTTTTGGAGCAGTTTAATGGTATGGATCCTTGGCAGACAGCTTAGGTTGTTCAAGGAGATTTACAATTGTTTACAGATGCAACAGGAAGTACTGAGATAGGGGAATATTTTGGAAGGGAATGGTTTGTGACTCACTGGCCAGCAGGGTGGAATGACGATTGGAGGAGGGATGTTGACTGGTTGGAGTTAGTTCCAATTTGGTTGGCATTGATGGTGTAACAGGATAAGTTGTGTGGGAAAAGGGTTCATTTTCATTTGGGCAATATGACAGTGGTACAAGCCACTGGTGTTGCCAGATGAGGTGTGTCAGGTTGGCTTGGACTGATCAGATGTCTGATACAAGAATCCTGGACAGATTTTTTTTTTTCCATAATAAATCTTTATTATTTTTTTCCCAATTTTTCATACAATAATACACAAAACAAAGAAAAACAAAACAGTACTTAAAAGAAACTTATAACAACAATACTACAATATATATACATTATATACATGAATGCTTCCAACAGTTAAATGAGATCAGTATACATTGAAATAAAATTCTGAGAAAGAGTATTAAAAGATCTAGTATCAATATACAGGATTATTAATACTGACTTCCAAATTAAGTATGTACGTCCAGGGGTTAAACTGGATTCGGAACATTAAGCCAACACAATATTGAAGATTTGCTCCCATATTTTCGGATTGTTTATATTTTTCTTATGATCCTTGATTAATAATTTATGTGCTAGAATATGTTTTATCGCTACACTTTTAAAATTTTCCCATGAAGTCTGGGATGGATTCAACCAATTTGTAGCTATACAAAAGCTTCATTAACAAGAAAATATTTATAAGTATGATCATTTGGGATCTATCCAAGTTATTCGGAGGAATATGTAGAATCATAAATTCCCAGGAAAGTGTGAAATGTTGATAACCCATCTTTTGTAATTGAATTTTTAAAGAGTTCCAAAGTTTAAATATACATTTACAGCTCCAGAACATGTGTAGAAGATCAGCTGTTTGATCAATACAGTATGGGCATTTGGGTGAATTTTTGAAATTGAAATTATGCAGACTGAGACGAGTGTAATAGGCATTATTAAATATGATCAGCTGAGTAAATAATAACTTTTGAAGAGATACTGATTTTAAGGTTAGGTTAATTGCTTTTAATATTTTATTATCATCAATCAATGGTATTTTATCCTTCCAGTATTTTGACAAGAGTATTTGATTTTGATATTTCAAGTCTTTTACCAGATTATATGTAGACGTTATGAATTTAGAGTCCTGTATAAGAGTTTGCCATAAATTTGAACAATTAGTTAAATCTTCCTCCTTAATTCTGAAATCACTAAAATAGTTTATGGAAAGATCCTTTAACTGTCTCATTATAATTAAATAAGATTTAGGAAGGCTCATCTCCTTTAACGTAATATGTATTGAAATACCAAGATAAGGATATAAATAAAGTACAGTTAAATTGACTATAAGTGGAAATTTTTTAAGATCTATTAATTGATTATTGATTTTCAAATTCGGATTCTTATGAAAGGGTTGGAAAGTCATCATATATTGCAAGAGATCTAACGATTGAAAAAAATTTTGTAACGATATTATGTATAATCTAATATGCTCCATTAAAGCATATAATTTGAAGGTATCTTTATTTAAAAAGGGTAATGCCTTAGGGTTAATATCCAAACTAACAGCATGTTTGTAATTCAAAACCACCCACTTAGGTGACCATTTACTACTGGGTATCTCAAAGTTAGCCACTCTTAGAATTCTATTAGAATTTATTATTAAATACTATAATTCAAAAATAGGTAAATCTAAGCCTCCCTTATTTTTCGGAGTCATCAGTTTATCATAAGATATTCTAGTTTTTCTAGGCTCCCATACAAATTTAGCTAATTCCGTATACATTTGTTTAAAGAATTTCTTGGAAATTGAGACTTGAGAAGCTCGAAAAATGTATAACATTCTGGGGAGTACATTCATTTTAATGATTGAAACCTTTGCCATTGTTGGTAATTTCAGATTATTCCATCTTTTTAAATCAGACAATATATGATCCCAAATCAGCTTAACATTATTCACATAGAAATCTCTATTATCTGTGGAAAAAACAATACCCAAATATTTTATTTTTTCTTCGGATTTTAACTGACCTACCAATGGTAAAAGCGAAAAGGGTTTAGGCATTTTTAAAGGAAATAAATTGGTTTTTTTTAAGATTTATTTTATAATTGGATATCTCTGAAAATTCATCCACTGCTTTTAATATTTTCTTGGTATCTGAAACAGGCGTCGTACAGTAGATATTAAGGTCATCAGCAAAAGCAGCCATGGATATTTTAATACCATGGATTATTGGGGCATTATGATATGTATTTTGCTTAATATGTAAAAATAGTGGTTCTAAATATAAATTGAATAATATAGGAGATAACGGACAGCCTTGACGCATTCCATTCTTAATTTGTATTCTTTTAGAAAAGTTTTTATTAATGTATAAAGTTGTATAAGGATTATTATATAATTTTTTTAATGTTATAATAAAGTCTTGGGGTATATTAAAGTATGATAAAATATCAAACAAAAATTTTAAATTAACTCTATCAAAAGCTTTTTATGCATCAATTATGAGTGCGTAAACATTAAGATTTCTATGACTGGCGTAAGAAATTAGTGTATGAAGGGATAACGTATTGTCAGTAGTTTGTCTGCCGTTTATAAAGCCAGCTTGTTCATTAGATATTATTAAATTTATTACCTTCTTCAATCTATTAGCTAAGATAGAGGTCATAATTTTTATATCTATATTTAAAAGTGAAATAGGCCTATAGTTATCCGGGTTTTGCAAATCTGCATTTTCTTTAGGTATAAGAATTGTTTTCGATGCATTAAATTGTGGATCATTAATTTTATTGTTGATTATATAATTAAATATATGCAGAAGTATTTTACCAAGGATATCACAAAAGGTTTTGTAAAACTCTGCAGTCAGACCATCCGGTCCTGGAGCTTTATGGGGTTTCGAATTATTAATTGTATCTATTATCTCCTCAGAGGAATTTGGCTTAGTTAAATCCACCTGAGATTCATCATCAATTTTTGGAAAGATAATCTTCTGCAGAAAATCATTATTAATCTTATTTGTAAGTAATCCCTGATGATTGCCATACATTTGAGAGAATATTAATTCAAAGATATTCGTAATATCTTCAGTATTAGTATATCTTTTATTGTTAAACTGTATTTCAGGAATTTGAGAAGGTATTTTCGATTGGTTAATGATACGAGCCAATGCCTTTGATGGGGTCTGAATATGATTGGCATATTTTACCAATATTTTATGTTCATGAAACGACAACCTACTATTTTGAAGCAAAAAAAGATCCTTTTGACATTTTAATAATTCTGTTTCAGTTTGATTGTTATAATTCCTAATTAAATCCTGATCTAATAGCTTAATTTTAGATTCCAGTTCTTGTTTCTCTCTAGTTTGTATTTTCTTATAATACATAGCTTTTTGGAGAAAGATCCCCCTTATTTGTGCTTTGGTTGTTGCCCATTCTATATCGGGTGGATGTCGCTGTTTGGAAAAGTTAACTAGTAGAAGATTAAAAGTCTCTTGAATTTCATGGATTATATCTTCTTTATTTAATAAATTCGGATTTAGAGACCAATTGTAACCTCTATGTCGTAGACTATTTCTAATGTCTTTGTTAAAACTTAATGTAATTCTAGAATGATCCGATAAGTATCGAGCTTGTATAGATATGCAGGGATCTAAATTAATTAGTAAATCTGAAATCAAGAAAAAATCTATCCTAGACCACATTTTGTGACAACTTGAATAAAATGTAAAGTTATTTGTATTTAACTGGTTGTTTGTATATTTAAAGGGATCATATAGCTTAAAATCAACTTTAAGTTCACTTAATGCTATTACTGCTTGATTATTAAAAGACCTATGTGAACTTGATTTATCCAGTTTGGGATCTTGATATGCATTCCAATCACCTCCTGTTATTATATAACAATTATTATATTGATTAAGGATAAAGTAAAGTGATGCTATAAAAAGTTGTTGATTGGTACATGGTGCGTAAATGTTAAGAAGTAAGACGGGTTTATCATAAAGGGTAGATGAAAGAATCACGTAGCACCATCTTCCCTCTTTGTCTATTTTAGAGTCTAGAATTTTACCTTGATATTGATTTTTAATAATAATAGCAACTCCCGCACTATTAGTTTTCCCTTCTGAAGCTACCACCTCTCTAATCCATTTCTTATCCTTAATAACTGCCCATTGGTCATTGGTCAAATGGGTTTCTTGCAATAAAATAAAATATGCCTTTGTCTGCAGAAATAAATGAAGAAATAATTTCCTTTTTTCAAGTTCTGGAGCCCTTTAGTATTCCATGAGTCTATTATCCACATAGTAAGATCTTTAATTTGTTTTAAGTATACTATAAATTTGAGAAACTGTAATAAATTCAAATATACTAGCAAAATATATATTATCTGGAAGCAATCTTGAAATCCTGTCCCATACCAGTGCCTATCCACTATACCCCTGGACCAGGACATACATAGGTTTCTTACATTGTTAAAAATTTTACAAGTAAATAACATTACTAAATATCTATTCTTTACCTTAAAAAATATAACATCAAAGTCATGCAAAAAACCTATAAAAGCTACAGCTAACTCTACAAAGCCTAACCAAAACATTCCCTAATAAACACTGTTAGATATCCACATCTCTTGAACAATCTGTTTAGTTAAACATATCAAATAAATGTTCTTAACTATACATACAATTACTATCATTCCTCTCCAATAAGTCTCAAATGTTTATTTAATTATAATAATTGGTTGTGTCTCAGTAAATTACTTAAGAATATATAACAACAACAGTTAAACCTAGAGTAATCAAATATGAGACACTAACCCGTGTTAAACAGTAGAATTATTAACTTGAAGATATTTAACCAAGTATACTATCACTTGAGAGAAAAACTACAGAAAAGGTAAATAATTAACCACTTGAGTATTACATTTGGATCTGACTTTATTTGCAAAATCCAAATTATCTAAGATTTTAATGTCAGCGAGTGAGGTGGTTAAAGCGAGAGCTTAAACTTCATTTTAATGACTAGTATGGTTAAACTGTAGGATAATGAATAAATAACATAACCCTCATAGTAGTCGGTACCTACAATGTGTTAACTACCTTTATGTAAGCCCTATCTATACTAATATCAGTAAACCAAATTATATACTTAAAAATAGAAACTAACGTATATATGCTTATACCCTAAATTAAGATGTTAATACATGCCCAAAGCATCCCTCACATTCTTGGAAAACCAACAGTGGAATATCTCACGGTCTCTTTACCTACTGGGTATCCCACCACTAGACCACCTCATTATCTAAACATTTGCAATATTAATACATAGCAGCAGTGATGTATTATACAAATTTATTTAAAACTTCAGCATTCAGTGTAATATTCCTGAGAAAGAGAAAAAAGAAAAAAAAATCTCTAAAACATATTATGTAAGTTGTTTATTAATACAGCAGCATCAGATAATCAAGAAAATTTTCCAAGGGTAATATCACTGAAGATATATGTCATCTTGTCAGACCATAACAAACTCTATCATGAATAATAACCTTATCTTCTATTAACCACTATAGAGAGAAAAAAAATGAATGCTACAAAGCAACTAATCTATCTTCAAGTATTATAGTTGTATTAAAAGCTGTATTTCCACTATACAATCTATTAATTAACACATTTTAAACAGCCACAGCATTAACTAAATTATTTACATACCTGAATGAGTTAAAAGTTTACTTTGGGTAAATAAATACATTCTACATACTTTAAATGTCCACAAATGTTAATATTGCAGTCTATTTACTTTTCCCTTCTTCAAATAGAAATTCCTGGTTTCTGAGCTTATAAACTTGTCCTCGGCTTCGCGATGGGGGAACCATTAAGCGGACGGACTTCCGGATGCGTCACTTCAAAAATGGACCCTCAGCAGCAACAGAAGCATTTCCTGTTGATTCATGAAGGAGCACAGTTCGTGAAAGCCATAAAATCTTGGAAATCCTTCGCAAACGATCAGGAGCTCTAAAAAAAAAAAAAAAGACTAGATATCCGATTTCCAAGAGGCCTGGTGCACTGAAAAGTCAAACAAAGGATTTAGAAGCCTCGAGTTACAGCAAAAAGCGAATCCAACTACCAACGTCGTGGCAATCAGACTGAAGGGCCAAATCACGCTTCTGAAGCAGGCAGAGACTTGAAAATCTTCAGGAAGGTAGCTTTTGCTTCTTTTTTTGTAGATATGGAATATTTGGAACCATCGACTGTAAAAATTAGTGTGTTAGGGTATTTCATTTGAAATTTAATCTGCTTTTCGATGAGAAATTTGCAGTATGCAGATAATGCTTGTCTAGCTTGCCTTATTTGCAGTGGTAAATCCTGAGCCATGGAAACTTTATTATTGTGCCACATAATATAACCTCCATTCTTTTTTACAGTTTGTATTATTTTGTTTACGTCTTGGTAGTTAAGTATTTTGACATATACTGGTCTAGGTATATTTGAAGCTTGTGATTCTCTGAGAGCTCTGTGGGCTCTTTCTATTACTATTTGTTTAGCCATATCAGAGTCACTGAGCAGCATTACAAATATTTGTGTAATGGTTGGAATTAAATCAATGTATTGGATAGTTTCTGGTATCCCTCTGATAATTATATTATTCCTCCTGGATCGTGCCTCCAAATCCAGAATTTTATCTTGCATAGAATGTATGTCTAGGTCATGCATGTCCGTTTTTTTAGCAAGCAGTGTTATTTTGTCTTCGTTCTCAGATATTCTAGCTTCTGTTTTATCCATCCTTTCAAGAATTTGACTGCAGGTAGTGCCAAAAGATTGTATCTGATTAGATAGCTCTTTCAAAGCTTCTTGGATGGGTAACAAAGCAGTTTTAATATCTTCCATATTAGCCAGTTGGCCCAGTTTATTTTTCACTCCAGATTTTAGTAGTTCCTGCTGTTTGGTTATCTTCTGCCTTTTTGAAGTTAAATCTTTTTCTGGTGATTGAAGTTCCGATAATTTGGTTTTTGTTGTTGCTGTTTCCATACTTTTGTCTTCTTTTGACATTATAAAGCAATACAGCACTTACTATAGCTGAATAGTAAATAAGCCAAGTTTACTGATCAGACAGTTCCTTTGTTTAATACTCTTGTCAGAATCAGTCAGTCAATCAGTTCTAATCCTGTTGAATTCTCTAATTTCCCCAAGTTCATTCACCTCTCAAGCGATACTTGAATGTAGTAGTTTAATTTTAGCCAAAAATTAATGTAAAAAAACTCATGGTATGTCCTCAGGGTTAGATTTTCTTCAGGATATTTGAAGAGCTGTAGATATGCAGTGTTTACAGAATGGCAGCCATCTCTGATCCCTGGACAGATTTTAAAAGGAAGGTGTATGATAGGACATTGCAAGATTTTATTAAATTTGTGTTACAGCTGCCTAAGAAGGAAGGAGTTTGATGAAAAGGATTGTTGTTGAAATACTTGGTTCAGGCTTGGGAACAAGGTAAGACAGCTGAGTCAGTGAAGGTGACTTTAACTATGATTAATATAGTTGCATGGGTGGCTCGGTTATATGACTTTACTAAATCTTGCACTGTGGTTCGTATGCTGAAGGGTTGGGGTAAGCTGATAGTGTGAAGACTGACAGAAAGATAATGACATATTGATGAGACAGGTTTTGAAGGTGTTGTTGTGGGGATTAGCACTGGTAAATGGAGATTCATTGGGCTATACTTTGTGTGACATTCACTTTATGCGTGCATTATGGAGCTCTTAGGGTGTCAGAGTTGTTTTGGTGGCTAGTTTAGTGGGATGTTTCAATGTTTTTTTTCTTTGCGTATTTGGTTGTGTAGATCTAAAATGGATCAGTTGGGAAAGGGCAGGCAGATACTATTACTCATTAAATGCTTTATAGTCTTATCTTTGATAATTGGGTATGGTGTTTGGCTTAGTATTAAATTATTATTATTTTTTTTTTTGGATAGGAAATCTCATTTTGGTCATTTTTATATCCATTAGGCAGCAAATGGGGATGGCAGTTAAGCCAGATGCCATGCAATTGTGTTTGCATTGTTTTGGGTGGCATCGGGTTCCTTAGAGTCCTGGTGGTACATTTGGCAGGTAACAATCTGGGAATAATTCTGAAGCTACAGCTGGTCATTCAGATAAGTGAGGATCTGTTTTTTTTAAAGAGATTATACCCAGGTATGTGTATTGTGTGGTCAGAGAGAGTGCCAGAGTTATTTGGCATTGGAGAGGGCACATCCATTTGTTAATTTTGGGCTAGTTAGGCAACTGGTTGCTTTGGGTATTTATATGTTAGGACATTGAGATGTTAATTACAGGGATCCAGTTTGGTTAAGAGCGGATGGAGTACACCTGAATGATTTTGGTTTGGACCTCTTTAATGTTTGCTTAGGTTTGTTTTGGCGGGCTTGCTGAAGGTTTTGGAGGGAATGAGGGAGAATAGTCTATGTCAGCTAGTTGGCGGAGAAAAGAGATAGGTTTGTTCTTCTTCTGTTCACCCTCTGGTGTTGGATGTTTAGTTAAATGAGTTGGGGAATGAAATTGAGCGCTGGGATGCTGCTTGATAAGTAAAAGTAAGTGAGTGGAGGTGAAGATGCTGCTTATTTGGTTAGGGTCAGTGAGGTTACACTGCCTTAGTAAATGGTTATATGGATGCTCATACTATGATCAATAAATTAAAATACTGTTCAATCAAGTTATGTTTATGGAAGCTTAATAATGGTTCTCAAATATCATTTGGTGTGGTATGTTTGTTTATTGGAGGGGACCAGGACAATTACAAACAACACATCCAATAACATACTTCTTTTGCAGGTGGACAAGCTGTACTGACTACCATCATAAAGGGGTTCCCTCCCATACTCACTTAAATATAATAAATCCATAGTTCGATAACAGTGAGAAAAGGAGACACATACTATCACACTGCACTAGATATCTAGTGCAACTGCAAAACAGCACTAACACAACCAAAACAGCAGTTGTTTTCAAGTTATATCATATTATAAACACACAAAATCATTTTCATAGGTTCATAGGTTGATAGGTTGATACTAGGCTATCTGTCCTAGGGCATTTATAAGCCTAGCCAGAGTGTGTTTGGCTTTTGCCACCCTTTTAGATTAGTTGACTGTGCCTCTGTATAGTAGGTCACAGAAGATAGCCCTTTTAAGGTTAGTTTATGTGCCTCTGTCTAGTAGGGACACAGAAGAGATCCCAGGGGTAAACCTACGATCTCCCATCCACTCTTCAAGATTTCTCTTGAAGAGGGTCATTGAGGGGCTCTGCCTAACATGGATTGAGATTTTGTTCCAGAGTGAGGGGAGCCTCTGGGATATGAATCTGTCCCTCCAGCATGTCCTATTTATTTCTATGCTGAGGTTTAAGTCCCTGGAGCATGTAGCTCTAAGGGATTTGGATTTCCTGAGGTGGAGCATGTCCATTAATTCTGGGTTGGACATGGCTTTATACGTCAGGCACAGATCACCTCTCAGTAGGCGGTAAGCAACCAAGTAGAGCTGGAGTTTCTTTAGCCTAACTACGTAGGGCATCTGTTTGAGTCCCTTGATCCTCTTGGTGAGGTACTTTTGGGGTCTTTCCAGTTGCTGCAGGTGTCGGGTAAGGTACATCCCAAATGGGGCATTGTATTCAATTATGGGCCTGATGAGTGATGAGTAGAGGGGCACAATGACCTCTCTTAATCTAGATGTGAACCCTTTCGTGATAAGGTGGGCTATATAGAAGGTCTTTCTAACCACTTTGGCAACGTGATTGTCAAAGGAGAGATTGCTATCTACTTGGGTCCCCAAATCCCTAATTATTTCTTCTGTACTTAATGGATTACCCCCTATGTGGTAATTTGTGGGCACTTTGTTTTTCCCAAAGGGGATGACTATGCACTTTTTGGCATTTAGCTTTAGGCCATGGCTCTGGCTCCAGTTATCCATCTCTGTGAGACCCTTTTGGATTCATCATCATCAACCCCCTTTTTCCCATTCTCTACATGGGGTCAGAGTGTCATGTCTCTTCTCTCACACAATCCATCCATCTCTTTGCTGAATACACTTGTTTCCTCTTTCCTTTCTCCTGTCTGTCCCAAATCTTCTTCACCAGATTGGCGTCTGCTTTTCTGCACTGTAATCTGTTCTGTTTGACCTTTTTTGCAATTGGAGCAACTTTGGCTTCTACTCCTATGTCCTCATTTCTTTTTCTGTCCCACAGTGTGCATCCTACCACCCATCTCAGGCACTTCATCTCTATCACCTCTAGCATCCTCAGCTGCTCAGCCTTTGCTGCCCAGGTTTCCATACCATACAGTAGTACTGGTCACACCTCTGTCTTGTACACCTTACTTTTTAGCTTCTTTGTCATTCTTCTGCCATATACTACACCTGACACTCTGTGCCAGTTGGCTGCAGACCCTCTGATTCTAGCTTTGACCTCCTTATTCAGACTTCCCTTCTCCTCAACCACCTGTCCCAGATACATGAAGGTGTTAACTTGTTCCACTGTTTGCCCTTCTATCTCAATTATCAGTTTCTTCTTAGCTCCACCATTTGCCACCATTACAGCTGTCATATCTATACTCAGTTTTATCCCATGTGCTTTCAGTTTTGCATTCTATTCCCATATCCTTTGCTGAAGTTTGTGCGCAGATTCTGCCTGTAATGCCACATCGTCTGCATGCAGCAACTTTGTCGATCTGTCTCCTCTGATCTGTTTACTAATATAGTCCAGCTCCAGTATGACCAGCTGTAGGCTCAGAGCCAAACCCTGGTGAACACTCACTCAACTGTGAACCCTCTGTGAGACTGATCACTGTTCATACTTGGTTCACTGGGTCCTTTTACATAGCTTGTACTAATTCTACCAGTATTTCGGGGACTTCATACTACTGCAGGACTGCCCAAATCAGCTTTCCTGAGATCTTGTCATATGCTTTCTCTATGTCTAACAATGCCCAGTTAGATTCTTTCCTAATCTGTAGCTTCTTTTCAACTATTTGTCTCACTTCAAACATTGGGTTAGTTGTGTTGTATCCTGATCGGAATCTGAACTGCTCGTCTCCCATCTTACTTTCTACTGTACTGCATATTTGTTTATCAGTCACTCTCTCCAGAACGTTCATGCACTGTGACAGGAGTTTGATACCCCTGTTCCACCCACAGCTGTGAATGTCAGCTTTGTTCCTGTACACTGGCACTAGTATGTTTATACTCCAGTCATCTGGGATACACCTTTCTGTCCGCACTCATATGAGTACCCACAGGTGCCATTTTTCCCCTAGCTCACTCGACATCTTAATGATATCTGTTGTGACCACCTCTGAGCCTGCTGTTTTCCCTGACTTCATTTTTCTTAGTGCTATTCTTACTCCTTCTATGGTGGGCTCCTCCTCTTCTCTCATTGTAGGCTATGTCTGGGCAGTACAGCTTCTGTGGGATTTTCTTCATTCAGACATTGCTGGAAGTACTCCTTCCATCTGCCTTTGATGTCCTGTGGGCTGGTAAGCAGGTTGTTGCTGGAATCCCTTATGAAGGGTGTCTGACTATCGTCTTTGTCTTTCTGTCTTTGTCTTGCAACCTGATATAGTTTCTTTGTGCCATCTACTGACTTACTTTCCAAATGCTTGTAGAGTGCCTCTGATGCCTTTTTCTTTGCTATCACAACTCCTTTCTTAACTTCTTTGTTAGCAAACCAATTTTCCTTCCTAGCCTGGTCTATCTTTTCTATCTCCAACTTTTTTCTGCACACCTTCTTTCTTTTGATGACTTCCTGGACTTCTGTGTTGCACTACCTGCTTTCCTTTTGTACCTTATTTAAATACCTGAACCAGCTGCATATCTGTTCTGTAGTCCTCATACATGCTGTTTTGAGGCACTGCCATTCTTCCTTAACTCCACCTATTTCCTCTTCTAGGGTGCTAGACCCCTGAGTTATTGCTTGGAATGTTGTGCTTTCTCTCTAGTCAACTTTCAGGTCTTCAGCCTGGACTCTGTTGAGACTTTTCTAACCATTGCTTACAGCTGATTGTGGCAACCAGTAGTTTATGTTGTGGGTCAATTGGGGATGACTTTGGCACAGCTGATTCTACTACCCCAGTGCCTTTTCCTTACTTGGAGGAAGTCTACCTGAGTTGCATGTTGGCCACTCTTGTATTTGATCTTGTCACTGTCTCTTTTTTCTGAACCATGTCTTGGCTACTATCAAGCCAATCTTAAATGGCCTTTCCTTTTTTATTCCTGTTGCCCCACCCATGTTGACCCAGGCAGTCCTTATATCCTGTTCTGTCTGTTCCGATATGTGCATTTGAGTCACCAGTTATCAACATCAGTTCATGTTGTCCTCTGTTATCTAATAGGTCCTGAACTGTTGTCTGAATGTACTCTTTTCCTCACTATCACAATCATGCTGAGGGGCATAGGCTGACATTATCAGGCTGGAGTCTGATTGCCATGAGTCTGTCACTAATTCTGATGGCACCCCTCACTGTCTTCTGAAGCCTCTCCCTCACCACAGTCCCCACACATGTCTAGCCTTTTCTCTCCAATCCCAAGCCAAGCGTCTTTCCTGAACTGCCCTTCCATCTTGTCTCCTGGATACATAGGATGTCCAGTCTCCTCCTTACCATAATGTGATCCACTTCCAAGCCGTGTTCTGTCAGTGAACCTACAGTGAGTGTAGCAACTCTTAGTTCTTGTTTGGCAGGTTGATTGATTTTACTTCTGGCTTTTGTTCAACAACGCTTTGCCAGGTAACTCAAACTGGACAGCTGGACACCAGCCAGCCAGTAGTTTATTGACCCAGGACTACTGGGCTATATGGCACACATACACTGACCATTAGGGGCACATGCAAACTCCAAACAGACACTGGCTAGTGGTCAGGATTGAACCTTGTACCTTGTGCTTGGGAGATGAAGACCTTAACTATTTTGCTAAATGGTTCCTCTAATAAACACACCAAACAATCCACGGTGGTACAGTGGTAGCATTGTTGCCTCACAGCAAGAGGTTCTCCCGTTTGATTCTCGGCTGTAGTGCGTGGAGTGCCTTCTGTGTGGAGTCTGCATGTCCTCATGTGGATGTTCGAAAGACATGCATAAATGGGCATGCCTTCATTGAAGGTTGAACGTTAAGCTGGCACCTCGGTTTTTGTGAAAATCTACTGCCAATCATTAGCGGACCGGAGTTCCGCTGTGGCGACCCCTAACCAGGAAAAGCCGAAAGACAAACAACAACAACAAAAAAAATCTGCTCTTATTAAATCAACTGACAGTTTAACAAAAACAAAAACAAAAAAAAAAAACAGAAAATAATTATGTACTATGCATGGAATCTGTCAGCTGATTTACTGACAGAAAAAAAAAATCACATGTTGAAGAAGTCATTGATACCATGGCATGGTCCCTTGCTTTTTACATATCCAGCACTGTTTTGCAGTCTGAGGTGGCATTCATTAATGATGATGCAGCTTTAGAATTCTGCTGCTCAGACTGATGAATACCATGTGTTCACCTCTGTAAAAACAGTTTCTCAAAATATTCATTGTACAAAGTGCTGGATGTAGGGGATATGAAGTCCTGTTTTGCTTGAAATGTGCTAGTCTTTGCACTACTTAAATCTGTTGATAGATGACTGCTTTCTCTCTTCATTTGCCATACAGTTGGTTTGTTGTGCTCTGTCTCTTTGTATTACTTTGGGTTGTAGACATATGTATGTTTGATAAATTATAATACTTTCTGTGGTAACTGTGACAATATTAGGTACTTTTCCGTTATCGGGGCAACAGTCATAATGAGCGCTTGGAATCCTAGCACTCATTATAATGTTGATTGTTCAGCTGCTGCTGACGTGCACACACACTTATTTTCCTGTCAGATGTATAAAATGTGGTCGATCACATTTAATAAATAATGACAATCATTTGACTTCTAGACTTGCTTTATTCCAAATAATGCATGCCGACAGGGTTTAAAAGGAAGTGAATCAGCATGCATTTTTTGGAGAAAAACAAGTGTATAACTCAAATGATTGCCGTTATTTATTAAATGTGATCGACCACACTTTTCTCCTAAAACCGCCAGTTGTAGGAAATGCGGAGGGGTGTGAGCCGACATCAAGAGAGAGTTGAGAGGTATATGTACATGGGACACACATTAATCAGGTTGTGTGAAAATGCAGGTAAATGCCATGGTCACACTTTCAGACAGGGTGAAATGGAAAGTAAAAGAAATGCATGTGTATGTCTTTGTTTTAACGTAAATCGCAGTCTCAATACTCAAAGCCCCCCCCCAAAAATAAATAAATAGACTGATGTGGTCTTAGTGGTGTTTAATTAACATATACCTGCAATGCACTGGCTTTGCCACATGCCTACAAGGGAGTGTGCATGCGAGTGTATGGTATGAATGAGTTGTAATATTTTCTCTTTATGAACTGGTAACATTTTCTTACACTTGAATTTCTGCACTTTGTTACCAGCGGCAATACATTTAGGCACTCACATGGTGCTTCATTTCTTTCCTATTTAGCTAATGAACAATCGCTTTTCATTTCCGTCTAGTTAGTCCGAGACTGTCATGTGAAAACAAAATGAAATCAGGAAGTACGGGGTTTTGTCCAGCCGGATTATCCTGGTAAACAAATGTTAAGTGAATAAATCAAAATTTAAGGGGCGTGATTATCAAACAAAAACTACACTGTAACTGGATTTATAGGTTTCCTTCAGCCACTTATCAGTTTTCCTGGTACATTAATCGAATAATTTATGACGTGCGATTGTCATAATCAGGAAGTACTTGTTGCCCCGATAACGGAAAAGTACCCAATATTATATGTGAATTGTTAGCATTCTTCATAGGGTCTGCTCCTACAAACACACACACACACACACACACACACACACACACACACACACACACACACACACACACACACACACACACACACACGCATGCATTGTAATTTCCAGCATTTAATTAATTAATTAATTTCAAAGGGTCAGCAATTTTGCACTCATTGTGCAAGTAGAGAGGAAATTCAAAGATAGACAGTCTACCCTCAAGCAGCAATTCCCACATTCATACTTTAAAGGCTTCAAGCAGTGTTCTCATTTAAAGGGAATTCATACATCCTCTGGACACTCATTGTACTTCCTGAACTGTACTGATATTCCTGTGCTACTTCCTGTACATGGACTTCCCTGTACATGGACTTCCTGTACATCAGTCCCTTTGGAGAGAGACTTTGTTCAGCAGGTTGTGTGAAAGGAATACGTTTAAAAATTAAGTTGTTTTGGTTGGCCATGGGGTCTCCTGAAATTGTGGGCCTTGGATGATTGTCCATTTCACCTCTATTATAACCCACCACTTCATCTGCTTCACAGGGAATGAATGAATGGGCTAAGAAAAGCTTTTGCCCCATGAAGAATGAATGGGCCAATCAGCTGAAAGAGCTGACTGCTGGCACACAGCAGGGTGCCAAAAAAGTAGAAATTAAAAAAGCAGGCGTGCATATACCAATGTCACATCAATTATATCATTTTCACTGACAAAGAATACCTGTTACTGAATAATTTAGGTTTCAAGTATTCTCAGATAATCATAAATGCAATCAAAATCAACTGTAGTCTGGGACTGCAAGTACTTTAAAATATGGTTACTTAGAAAATGTGATTTTCTAATAGGAGGCTGTTACATAAATTAAGAGGATTTACACATTAATTCATGGGAACATGTTGTGGAGTTAGGATGCATGAAGATTCCAAAGATTTTAATTGTCTCAGAGCATAACATATTGAGAAAAAAAAATTAGATTGACACATTTCCAGCGATAAGCTGTGTAGTATGGAATGTGGGTGAAGATCAGTGACAAACATAGATACAGAGTGTCATTAAAAATGGTTCATTGCAACAAGTCATTTCATATACTTTTTTTAATATTAAGAAAAAAAATTATCCTGCCATGAGGGAAGGGAGTGACCCAGATAAGTACAGTCAAGTCCTGAAAATATCACATGAAACAGATCTCGGTTTGTACTGAGAACAAGGTGATCCACACAGTGTTCCATACTGCAGTGAAAGAGGGCCCTAGGAAGTCTCAGAAAGGTTGCATTCCACAAAAAAAATAAATATACTCACACACTGCTGCTATTACAGCACTGAGAAAAGAGTTCAATAAATAAGACAAATGTTCACGGATTACCAGGGCCAGAAAAGGCTATGTAACATAGATCAAAATCTGCTGTAAAATAAACATGAATCAAATTTTCATTCTAATCAGGGTAATTTGTCTGCTTCTGTTTATCCTTCAGTAAGGCAAAAATAAAACTCACTGTTTTCTCCACCAAAATACCTTTCTAGTATCCCAAAAGTTTTGCTGAATACTCAAGTTCAGATCTATTTTACTTTTGAACAGTGAAAATTCACATGGTCTCGGCCATGTGATTGGCAGTTTAAAACGTCAGACATCCAGACCATGCCATAAACAGCATTTTGCAGGGGGTGTGCCCATGTACCACCACATCCCCTGCTAATTATATATACCAACTCTGAGATCACTGTACAGTGTGGAAAAGGGGACATTCCTTAATAACCACTGCACCACAAAATCAGTACAATACATTCTATTTGAATGACTTGGCTATGAATTTCAACTATTTAAAATGTTGATCAAGTAAAATAGACATAGATAGATACATACATAATAACATAACTTTACCACTTCAAGGCACTGCTGCTGCTGGTTCCAGAGATATCTATGAAAAAGAGCTAAATGTCTGAGCTGACTCTTCCTTCAAAATATGTATGCTAAGTGTAGTGAAAACCTTAATTGTTATGCTAAACCCATACCTAAAGTCTCCCTTAGATTATTTTCTTCTGGACTGAGAATATCTTCTTTGCTAAATGTTTCCTGCTCTTTCCGTTGCTGTGCAATTCTAACTGCACTTTCAAGTAAGTTTTCTACAGAAGATTCCAGAAGCTTGCCCTGTGGCATATCTCCTTCAGAAACACCCTGTTCCATCTGTTACTCTTCCATCGGGGGCCTCATTGGGTGAACATGTTGCAATATTGCCTGTGTCAGAGTTTCTAATATCTCCTGGCCCTTCCGGTTTTAACTGTACTTTCATGCAAGTGTACTTACAGAAGGTTCCAGAACATTGCCTTGTGAAGTATTTTCCTCAGATGTATCCTATTACATCTGCTGCTTCTCTCTCTGGGTTCTTACTGGCATGTTATGTTGTGATATTGTCTGCGGTGGAGTTTCCACACTAAATCCTTCACATCTTTCCCTTTTGTGATTTTATTTATTTAGTTACTATTTATTTTTTTGAAATTTACCATATACAGTTGTCTTTGTCTGATTTTCATTTCAAATATCTTCACAGCTACATTCTTTTTTATCGGTTAGTTTGGCTTTGCGTAGATATCCTACAATATAAGATTTATTTTTATTTCCTGTTTTCCTGTGCCCACATTTCTTTTTTATACCTTTTTTTTTGTTTCTTACCTTTGCTCAGTTTATCTGTCACTTCTTTTTTCAGGTAGCCCAATGTTTCTTCATTTAGATATCTGGTCTGTTGCATTAAGGATATTAAATTAGCTTACACTATTATCAATAGCTTTTAACAGTTTTGATTGTCCAGTTATTTTTCTTTCTTCTTCAGGCTGATGATGGAGTTGGTATACATTATGTGTGTGTGTGTGTGTGTGTGTGTGTGTGTGTGTGTGTGTACACACACACACACACACACACACACGCACACACACACACACACACACACACACACACACACACACACACACACACACACACACACACATTAGGGAAGGTAGAGGGCCATATCCCCTATATGTGCGGTGCCCTGAGATGTGCCTCTCCCAACAAATATATATTTTTTTCTGAGTTTTTTTTTTCAAGGTACACTTTTTGAAACTGAATTTCCAGAAAAATATAACTTGTATCATGTTCCTTGATCAAATGCAAGTAATCCATTTTGGGGAGCAGAGAAATTTATGGTGCAAAATCCCACTTATTACCCTTTGCCCTGACAATATAAAAACTCTTACTCTAGGCATATTTGTCCTTGTATCTTTGAAATCAGTACATGTTGGAAGGACTGGTTGACGCCCTATCATGATTACTGCAGAAAATGGTTCTGCATTATTTGGCAATATTTTTGGAAGCACAAAGATTGATTGTGAAAAAATTGACTTGTTACCCTTTGCGCAGTACTATAAAGTTGTTGGGTCTAATGATCAAGGCCTAAAAGAGCTACATCAGATTGGCAATAAGTGAATGGTAAGTATACTATAAAGTTGTTGGGTCTAATGATCAAGGCCTAAAAGAGCTACATCAGATTGGGAATAGGTGAATGGTAAGTAATACTTTGTTATAAGGTAGATTAACCCCTTGACACTATCTGGTTAGCAAGGATATAGGCCATAATCTAGCAAAAACTATGTTGGGGCTTCTGTTTGTAACTGTGCCTTTACATAAAACCTGTACCATATACAAGACAGCATACAACACCTAAAGGATCATTTGCTGTACTCTCATTTCTCTTTAACTGTATATACTGTGCATCTGTTAACAAGTCTGAATGCAAGAACTTAGTGTTTTGATTTTATTTTCAGGTACATGTTCAGTAATCTGTTGTTAAAAGTGTAACTGCTGGTTCTATGCATTGTGACATGACAGTCAGATGCAATATTAGTTTAAACACATTTATTTTAATTCAATTATTATTGTGTTTGGAGCTGTATATTTTTGAAACTGGCAGTTTTTAAACTACACCTGGATTAAGCTACATTTATGCGGAAATACGAGCTGCAATATAGATATTTTTATATTCAGTGTGTTTGTAGAGCTGCATATCTCATAACAAATTGCTGTGTTCATCTATGTTATGTATTAAGGAGATTAATGTGTGACTTTTTATTTATTTATTTACATTTGTTTACCAAGAAATTCTAACTGGACACAGGTCCTTTTTCAACAGAAGCCCGGGGAGTAAAGCTCCACAGAACAATAAATGAGCAGCATAGTACATGAAGAACAATTGAATATACATACAATAGCAAATAATAGATACTGCAGCAAACATTAGATATACATACAATATGAAACATCGTAATGAACAGATATACCAATATCTAGCTAGAGGCTAGGAATAAAGGTAGGATGTATATACAGATAGTGCTAAGCTCAAACAGATACTGTTCTAAACTCATATACCTAAATCTTATATACAAATATTGTACTAAACTCAAGCAGATATAAAGCAGAAGCACCACGTGAAGGTGGAACAAACTAGAAGGGCTAATGGGATGGAAGGGGAAGATAGAGGAGTGAGAGAGGAGACTGTGCGAGTAGTATATGTGGTAGTGAGAGGAAGCCAGGTCATTTGGATATGTATTTGGAGTTGAGATGAAGTGAGGTAGTTAAGCATGTTATAACAGGTGTGAGAGATTGAGTGAGGATGGAAGAGGAGGGTAATGGGTGAACCAGAGCCTGCAGAGGAAGGAATGCAATTATCAGACGGTGTGAGGCATGGTGGCTAGGGGAGGGGAGAGGAAGGGGACGTAAAAGGAGGGTTACTAGTCGGGATTAGTGCATAGGCATAACCAGAGACTTTTTAAGTGAGTTATTAGTGCAGTCTTAAAGTGATTGCAAAAAGGTAGTTTGGGTATAGAGGAGCGGAGATTGTTCCATAATCTAGATATGATGTAGGAGAACAGTGCTTCTCCCACTGAGTTCTTCGGTTTGGTCACTAGAAGTAGATTTTTTCTCCTGGAGCGTAGTGGTCTAGTGGAGCAGTAGGGCTGGAGAAGGCTTTGAAGGGATGGGACTTTAACAGGATAGTTTACTAACTTGTGGGCAGAGAGAGTTGATTCAGGTGAAAAGGTTGAGGGAGTTCAAGGCAGTCAAGTTCTCTAAGTGCGATACAGTGGTGGCTGCGATAAGATGTACCAGTGGCAAAGTTAGCAATTTTATTGTAGCAAACCTCAAGCTTGTTTAGGTCTGTTTTTTTAAGGTAGGTAAGTATAAGAGAGGCTTAGAGTGAAGTGCAGATTAGGTGGGAACTGGCAGCAGAACTTCTGGCTATCTTGGTGAGGAATTGTTTGTTTCTGTACAATGCAGCTATTTTTGTGAACCTTTTTTATGGTAAGAGAAATGTGAGTGTCAAATCTGAGATTGTTATCAATCTCAACACCAAGTAGTTTGGTGTGTCCTGTTGGGGAGATGATGTTATTGTCTTTGGCTAGAATATTAATGTGGGGGATAATTGGGTTAGATTTAGTGGGTTCAATCTCAACATCATGTAGATTGGTGTGTTCTGTTGGGGAGTTTATGGTATTGTCTTTGGCTAGAATATTAAAGTGGGGGATAACTGGGTTAGATTTAGTGGGTTAGAAGATAAGGAGTTTAGTCTTGCTCGGGTTGAGTAATAGCTGGGCATTAGATAGCCAGTTTTCTACAGATGAAAAGGCTTCCTGTTTGATCTTATGAAGTTCAGGTATAGCTGGGGAAGAGTAGATGAGGGTGAAGTCATCTGCATACTGTATAAGAGAAGCATGTTTGGTGGATGTGAATAGATCATTGATGAAGAGTGAGAATAGTAGGGGACCAAGGATGGAGCCTTGGGGAACACCGAGTGTTACAGGAAGTCAATGAGATAAGTCATTATGCCAGACAACTGATTATTGGTGGCCACTTAGATAGCTGTGACTGTGAAAAGGATAGGTTAGTGGGACTACAGATTAGTATGTTGTGTGAGACCATGTCAAAAGCTTGGATAGATCCAGAAATATAGTAGAGGAGAACAGGCCATTATTTTTATGCTGAAGGATAGTATTAGTGAAAGAGCATGGTGGTAGTAGTGCAGTGGTATGGCCTGAAGCCATGCTGGGTGCTAGAGAGGAAGTTATTAGCTAAGAGGTAGTCTAAGACTTGAGAATGGATGCATTTCTCAAGTATCTTGGAAAGTGCCGAAAGGATAGCTATAGGGCGGTAATTGGAAAGTTCAGTGGAGGAGCCACCTTTATGGAGGGGAATGATGTGGGATATTTTCCACAGTGTGGGGACATAGTTTTCTGATAAGGGCTGATTCATTAAGATAGAGAGTGGATAAGCTAGGGCTTCTGCTGCTATTTTTAGGTATTTAGAGGGGAAAATGCCACTTAGGTTTCAATAGAAGTTTTTTATATAGGAGGTAGGTAGATACTGATGAAAAATAAAAGACTGTGGGAAAAGTATTTAGTTTTGATGTGGGGAGGGTGGGTAGAGGGTTGTGTTGTTTAGTCAAAGACAGACTGGCCAGGTGGGAAGTAGCATCCTATGACATTGAATTTTTTTTTATTTGGGTTTAGTTTGAGGTTGGCATATAGGATTTCTTCATTTCCAATGTGGGGGCAGATGTGTTAAGGATCTGGATGTTGAAGTGGTGTTTAAATATTAAAGCCACACCACTCCCTTTTTAGATAGTCTATCTATTCGAAGAATGTTATAACCTGTTTGGAGTATTTCCTCACATTTGATGTGAGGTTTGAGCCAGGTTTTGGTCAGGATGAGAATATCAGGAGAGTATAAAGCTATGTTGGTATTTAGGTCATGGGTTTTATTAGTCATACTTTTGATATTTAGACACATGAAGAGGTCAGATGGCTTTCTGCTGAATGTTAGTTGTGAGAAGGAGCAACTATTAGGCAGATTTTTAGGTGAAGAGTTGGTAATGGTAGGACCAATGTTAGGGTGGATATCACCACTAAGGACTGATTTAGATAGGGCAGTAACCATAAGATTTATAAATCAGGTAATTAACCTGTCATATTTTAGGGATATTTTGTGTTTGAATGTAACAGATGACTGGTAGTATGGTGGGTGTATTAGGATGGAGATTGTGATGGTATGAGAAGTGTAATTAGTAGGTGGGTGATGGATAGAAGTGAGAGTAAGGGTGCAGTGATAGTGGCTGGGAGTGTCTATTATTGAGTCCTGGTAGGATGTAAGGTGTGCAATAAGAGTGCAGGTAAAAAGTGTAAGCACATTAGGTAGTAGTATGACTGTGTCAGATGACCAGTTAGATTGGAAGTGGGTGGGGTACTGTGGGCGATAGAGGAGATAAGTTCCTAGTATTGTTCTTATTGGTTGCTGGTTATTGGGAGGGGGTTAGTGCCTAGAATAAATCTAGATGTAGTGGGGTGGGTGGGGTTAGGGAGTAGGGTGGGGCATAAAGTGAGCTTTTGCATTTTTCATTTTTGCAGTATAGTGTTACATTTCCCTCCTTACATTTACCATGGGCACCATAACTTGTCAGCTATGAATTTTAAAAAAAATTATTCCTTGTCTTATCTTGAAAGATTGAAGCTGGTGCTTTTTTTTCAAACTTGAATAACTTTAATTTCTGGCTTTTATAGGGTCCTCATTAAATTAACCAGTATTAAACAATTTAATAAAAAAGAAATTTTGATGTGCATTATTTATTGGAATTACATCTTCTTTTATATCTACAATAATGATATACAATAGTAGTATTAAAATTTTATCAATTAGATGGATTCCATCTTCAGAGACTGCTATACAAAGATTTTGTTTTACAAAAACTGCAATGTAAGTCAAATGTATACTAAAAGGAAAGACAATATTATTCCAATAATTTCTGCATGTTGTTAGTGGGACTATTAAATTAAAATTATATGAGGTATTAAGGGTCAAAATGCAACCAATACTTTTGAAATGCAAGCAGAACAGAAAGGACAGAAAAGAGTTGACTTGCATTTGGAAACACAAACATTAGCTTGTATTATTAACGTTGCAGCACACTTAGATCTAAATTCTAATGAACCTTGAATTCACTGATATTGTTGTAACATAAAAACAAACAAATTTAATCTCTAATCAGCCTGCTGTTGTCAGCAATGAGTTCAATGGCAGTGTTAAAAGTTCTTATAGCCATGAAACAGAGAATCCTAGTGACACATTCATGTCATCCTTTTAGAGAAAGAAAAGGAGACGTTCATTAGGAGAAAGTGATATAAATGACCGGCTAGACTTACATAATAAGAAGATAGACGATGATAGCATCTTAAAAACAGCAGAGCTTTAAAGCAGTCACAGTAATGCAGCTGGCATAGCCAATCAGCATAATACAATAATACGGTCACTGGAAATACAGGGCAATTGAGTCACAAGACCATTTACATCCTGCCAATACCCACCCTGCTGTACCCACCTTCTCAAGAAGGGCACAGCAGGTCAGTGCTAAAGAAAACCTATGGGGATTCATCCAGCTATCGAGGTTTAATCTGAAGGATTTTAGGGTGTTTTAATTTGAATGATATTAGTGTGTCATTTAGTTCAACTTGCAAAGGAAGATTGATTGAGGGGTGAGGTGGGCACTGGGTAATAAGATGTTTTGGTAAAAATTTAAGTCCCAATTTCTGGTATTAATTGATCTATTTGACTTACGAAGATATAGGAGATCAAGGTGGATGGGGTTCCTAATGCCTCAGAATGCATGGCATACACCATAATGAAAGAACCTACACAAAATCAAGTAAAGGTATAGTGCTTCATGTGTTTCCTTGTAGTACAGGGACTTTAAGCCAACACTCTACTAAGTTAGGAAACTCTAAGGTTTTCCAATTATATAACAAGTCGAAAAGTACATCCAGAGGGGGACATTCCACTTCTTAATTGGTGTAATTATGACTGCATAAAGAGAGATGATAACTATTTTGATCTGGATGAAATGCATTTAGATAATAATTGTGATAAAAAGAAGGATTTTCTGACAACTGCTGCTGTGTGGTGGTCAAAGGAGAGGGAATTGTCAACTAAGGTTCAATATCCCTGACTGATCCCTGATCTGCCAGCTCACCTCCATTGTTTCCAGGATCACATTCTATTTTTTTTTTTTTTGGTTGAAGTTGTACAAAACCTTTTTCTGTATAAACAATATACATTCGCATAAACAGACATATAATTAGGATTCTAAGCTCCACATAATCATAAACATCAGAAAGTATTTCAGCATAAACATAAGTATTAACATAAAAGGCATCAGTGGTCTAGATGAAATATGGCCTCACTATTGCTAGTAGGTATTTACACCTACGGTATGAAGAGGCAATGGGTAACATTTTGGCTCCTTGAACAACTTAATGTGGGTTAGTCCTATCAGTTCTAAAAGGTAAGTTAAGTGTTGCTTAGAGTCCTTTGGTCATATTAGTTTCCTGATTGTGTGGACACCTCTAAGATTAGGATTTTTACTTATAATTTAAAGGAAATATTAACAACCTTTCTTCTTAAAAAATCTTTGGATCTGCAAACCATGAGAAATTTCCATATTTTCACTATCCATAAAAAATTTCCAAATTTTCCAAACATTTCCATATTTTCCACTATCTCTAATCTTTCATTTTGGTTAAAGTTACTGAGAAAGTACGGTATTTTCAGCTATGTTCCTAGTTTAAATCTCATGAGCTATTCCATCCTTAAGACTCTAGTTTTAAATAAGGATGTATAGTATTGAGTCTGTCTTTGACAATCATGTTGCTGGCCTTCTTATAGAAAGTTATCACAGATTATGTTTAGTCCTTATCCTATTTGATCTTCTGGTGGCATTGATTAAAATGGATCAAGGGATCCTATTTGATTGTATAAAGACACATGCTGGTCTTTCCTCCACATTTTCAGTGAATTTCTTGCTGCTTTCCAGGCCACTCTAATTGTAGTTGCCTGATGAATATCTCTGGGAAGTAACAATTTGTATTGGATACTACAAGCATCCCTTTTGGCTTGGTTATTCTTTGCATATATGCTATCATAAAGATTTTTTTATACAAGATAGACTTACTTGATGTCACTGTTATCCCAATATTAAGCTGTATATCTTACTTTCTCAGGACTGGGTTTTCAGTGTTAGCAGCTTTGAATACTGAATGGATTGTATTCACAACTGATAGCTGATTTATTTTTAATTTTAATCTTTAAATGAATCAGATATCAGTTGTACTTGTACCATTGCAGCCACAATGTATTACAAGCTGCACAACTGACTCAACCTCTATGTTATAGAAATAATTATTTGGAATCTGCATAGAAGGTAAGCAACGTATGGAATACTTCATGGAATTATAATTCCACTGAAGAAAGAACTGGTAGCAGCTGTCAAAACAACTTACTTCTGTCTATGTAATATCACCAGTATTAAATGCCTTAGTCCATTTATGGACCTTGTAACTGTTATTCTCACAATTGTTATTTTTACACTTTATCAGTGATTGACCTTAAGTGTGAGAGAGAAATAAGATTATTATTAATTCAGTCACATACCAAATTCTATTGTAATTTAATTAATGCTGAATTTAAAGCTTTAAATAATCTGGGGCTAACAGATAATTACATATCATGAAGGCAGTATTGCTTATGAACACATCCAAATACGAAGAAAGTATGCTCCTGTTCTTGTCTAATATTGACAACTATAAAGAAGAAAGATCCTTTGACTGGTTAAGATGCTATGGGAAGGAAGAGTGTCAAAAATTTTTAAGAATTTTTGCACAACAGAATTACTGTAGACATACATCCTTTTTTTTACATGTTAGGAATGCTAGACTCCACGTTTTATTATGGAATATCCAAAAAGGAATAAATTCCAAGTAGAAACTCTGTTGAGGCAAACTGTTTCTGCCACATGCTTGGAAGATGAGCATCTATTTATGTATACAGACTAACTTTTAAATCTCAATATCAATAAGACTCAGTCATTTACCCATAACTTTTGACACATTCTTAACAAGTTAGTGAATATTGCACTTAAAAAAAACTTATTGTTTTAGTTATTGTTGCTGTCAAAGATTACTGTATTACCATCCAACAAAAAGGTATTGATATGGTCAAGGAATTTTTATTGAATAATCATTATCTTAGGGGACAATGTTTGCAATTATCTTGTATAGAAATTATCAGTTAGGTAAAGATGGTATCACCACTGAAGTGTCCACATTTGCATATCTCATTATTCCCAAATGGAAAAGGAGGTTAGTTTTCTGTTCCACTTTTTTACAAGGGGCCACTGTAAGCATGCTTTATTGCTGATACATTGTTATTTTGTTTCTGTAACAGCATACAAAATTTAATTTTTGGAACGTATGGAAATTGTCTTTTTTGTACTGCCAAAATTTCCATTACATTTATGTTCACAGTTTCATAGGTAGTTACTTCTTCTTTCAGCTTTTTCTTGGTTAGGGGTCGCCACAGCAGATCACCTGTCTGCTCATGATTGGCAGTGGAGTTTTATGGTGCTGAGTTGCCAGCCCAGTGCCCAACCTTCCACAGAAGGCACGCACACATACGCATTCACGCCTAAGGCCAATTTATGCCCAACCTTCCACAGAAGGCACACACACATACGCATTCACGCCTAGGGCCAATTTAGAGTGTCCAATCCACCTACAGCATGTCTTTGGGATGTGGGAGGAAACTGGAGCACCCGGAGGAAACCCATGCAACCACATGGAGGACATGCAGACTCCGCACAGAAGGCACCCCAGCCGAGGATCGAACCAGTGAACCTCTTGCTGTGAGGCAGCAATGCTAACTGCTGCACCACTGTGCCCCCCCCCCTTTCATAGGTAGTTACTACCTATAAAAATTAAATGAAAAATTATGAAAACTATTCTTTATAGAAAAGCAATATTTCCGAAGTCACACCTTCCTGTCAACAATGGCCATCTTAGTTTCTTATACAAAACGTGGGCTGTTCACATTTTTAAGCTTGTTTCAAAATATAATTTTGAAACAGGTTTACTTACACAATTGTTCATTGCCAATTGTTACTTAGGGATGGAAATAAACTGTATTTTCCATTCATTGTGTGGTGAGAGAAGGAATATTTTTGTTCCTGTTCTATCACATAATGGTGGCAGTGGATCATTAATCATAATATTGCTTTTGTATCTGCATGCAGTGTTGATGTATATGCAACTAAAATATTAAATCTGTTGGAAAAATGTGAAGGGGCATGGTGATTTATCTAAATGATTTGGAAAACAGACTGTTTTTCATAAGAATGGAAGCAATCTGAACTTATCATCAGAGAATGACTATATTTCATTTAGTTTTTAAACAACAGTAAGAAGTGAAATGTTTCTTTATGTGTTCTCCTCACAATGCAGAATAATGGTTCATAGTTGTTAGCTAATATATAAATGTTAAATAAAAGTTATCATATACCACAATAATGTGATTTACTTGTAAAGTAAGGATATTTCAGTGGAACAAAGAGTAAATGCAAATGGATATTAAGGGAAATGAGAGTACAAAGGTGTTTGGACAGTGATAATAGATAGCAGGTGGAAGGAGTTTAAAAAAGTTGAGGAGACCTATGATAGGAGATATAAGATAGGTAATGTTAATAGACAGATGAGAATAGGATTAGTGGTGACAGAGTATGGTATTTTTGGAGTAGTGCAGTTACAACATTTTACTGGAATTGCGGCAGTACACTTTTCAAAGGCTTTTCAAACTATGACCTCTGCCCCTGTAGTAAATTCATAATTCCACAGAAAGAGTTTGATGGATTCCTCTGGAGTTTCTCATAGTGCTCTTATATAGAGATATCTAGTCTCTTCTCTATGTTAAAGAACATTTTCCAGATATTTATAACCTATGACAATCGACTCATAGAACCTATGGCTTCTAGTTGTGGCTGTGTCAATTTTATACTTGTTCGTTTGACTAGAAGAATTCTGGCCAGCTCTGTTGACATATGGGGATAAAGCCCTGACTATGATCCACAAGAATTGAGTTTGAATTGAGACCTGACCACCTCTTGAAGCTTGCAATAGACAGGAGATGAATGGTGACACTTAAGCATGCTCACTGAGCACCCTCTCTAAACCAGAAATTCAGTTAAGGATCAGGGATCTTATGGAAGTCCTTGACAACAGAGGGGTATCAGAGCCAATTAGTCACATCATGGAGAGGTGCAGTATGTTTTGCATATAGCACATTAGATGGTAATTGTTTCAACATAAACAAGCATGCATATGGAATCATAGATAAAAGAAAAGCCCTGATCATCCTTGTAAACAACAGTGCTACTTTTGGTATGTCTGATCCTTTCTCACAGGGAGTGAGTTCTCTCTCAGGGAGGGATATGAGGGCGTTGGGGTAAGTTTGATGGTGTGAGGAGAATCAAAGGAAAACATTTACAAGCTATGTATACTTTGTGTATCCTGATGCTCATACTCACATTGTCATAGGTTATAAATATCTGGCAAATGTTATTTAACATTTCCTTTTCTTTGGGATTAATCCCTTCTGCAGGTCTGGAAGAATAAAGACTTATTTTGAAAGTCATTCAAGTATTTTTTTTCCTAGAAGAAAATTTAAAACCTCATCTACTCTTAGTTATATTCTACACTCAATATTTTATTACTTTTAGATTGTATTAATTATGATGTTTATTTTTATATGTGCATTGTTTGTTTGTTTTAAATTTTAAAACCAAGGTAACCATTGAAACCCTTATGGAATACCTCAAAATGTATTACATCCTAGCAGATACTGAGCACATTTTGAAGTCAAGTCTTCAGCTCATTTCACTTCTTCATTTAATGTCACTGACTCCACCTATAATGTTTACAGGGGAAATGTCTGTCAACACATCTCAAGTCTTTGATATGGTCACCTCCTTGCATATTCTAAATAAACTTGGGTCAATACATACCAACTCCAAGATTCTCAAATTATTCAAAAATGACTTAGAAAAATTGGCATTCAAAGAAACTACTGTCAAGATCTTATCTGATTTAGCCACATTAGCTAGCAGTGTTCTTCAAGGCTCCATGTTCAAACACATTTTATTTTCCTTCATCAATGACCAAACAACCATTCTTACTTGGACATTACAGTGTATGCATGCATGACAAAACTTCCACTATTCTTCAAACACAACCACATGACCTCTTTTAGACCCTATAGTATGAATTACACAAAACAGGTTAACAATCCACAAAATCTACAGTTATGTTCTTTGCTACATCATAAAAGCAATGCAATCTACTGAAAACTAGTACCGGAGAAAAAACATTTTCCAGGTTCAGACCAGCTTATTGGAACAATCTCCCAGTGAAAATAAGACAATTTAAACTACATCAGCATTTTGAATGTGGCTGAAAGATAATCATTATAAAGAATATAATGGTAAATACTTCAGAGACTCATAACGTTTTATAAATGAAGGTTAATAAATACGTAATAATGAAATAGATGATTTCATTCCTCAGTCCCCATGAATAAATGTATATAAAACATTGTTTGTTGTTCTTGTGACAAAAGGAGATATTGCCAACACAGCTAGCTGGGATTTTGTAAATAATTATATGTCATTGGTGAATATCAAAATGATTAATAAGAGATGGTTGTGTTGCAAATGTATTAGAACTGTATGCCATGTGTATATCAAACTGCTCTGTACAGATGTTTGTGTTGAAAAGGTATTTTGTAAAGTGCTTGTGCTTAAAATGTATCCACAGCATGCCCTATTGGAAGAGAGCAGAAATGTACATGCACTATTGTAACTGTTTAAATGTATATATTTTAACAGTGGAAACTGGAATACAGGAAGTTAACTTCAGTCCAGCAAACCTCAGAAAAATATATGAAATTAAACTTCTTTAAAGGCTAGGCCATAAAAGATGGTATCTTTCGGTTCTCAATGCAGCAAGAGAGATAAAGTCTGTGCTAGGAAGCTTTCTGTATTGTCTTTAGAGTGAACTAGTTACTAATCCTGAAAGCATGAAGGAATGCAATTGTTTTATGACTTCCTGCATCTGCCAAAGATTGGAGCAAAGCCCTTGTGTATATATTTTTACAGGTAGATGCTAAATGCTACCACCTGCCATCAATGGTTGTTTTGCCGGGGAACTAGGGTCAGATGACAAGAAGTGATTTAATTCTGCAAGCTATCCCAGCAGTAATATTTTAGATATTATTTTGAGAAGTCTCTTAGCAGGACAGAGCATTCTGCATTCTGTCTTGGACCTGACAACAACTAGAAGATCCATTCACCACATCTGCCTTGCTCTGTTAGTAAGTTCTTAGGTTCTAGTAATTCTCTTAGCTTCAGTCAGGAATACAGTGAAGCTTAGTTTAGATATTTTCTTTATTTATTTGGGACTGCCCTGCAATGTTGTTTTAAATATTTCCTGTGGTTTTGAACTCTGATGTCACTGTGAATATCTATTTAGTATTGCCTTGTTCTTTTATTATTTATTATCAAATACAGGTATATTTAAAGTAAAAAACACGGTCAGCTTCCTTCTCCGTTACCAACCAAACTCACAAAAATAGAAGCCAAAAAAGGATTAGGATAAGGAACACTCGTAACTGCTTAGATGTCCGTATAAACGCTTTATTAAAACATGCGTTTTCGTCTATCAGTAGACTTCCTCAGATAAAACCATTACAACTTTCTTTCCTTTCTATATAAAATTTAAAATTTCAAGAACCAATCAAGTCACTCTTCCAATTAACTTGTTGACTATTCAAAATTGTTTTAAAATAAAAGCACAGTTTATATGCTTATAAATGTGTGTATTAAAATATCTAAAAACACAAACTCTTTTAATAAATACTGTTCCCTAATTCATTATGAAAACAGTGTATTTTCTCTTTTGTTTGCAAAGTTCATTCAATAATGTTTACACATAAAATTGTTGGATGCTGTGTGTTTATTTATATAAGTGTTTTCAGTAAATATTTTTGTATTCTTTCTTAAATAATAGCGCCATCTTGTGGTAAAATGTATTATGTCTTTTCCTACTTGGCTTTAGCTGCTTTCAGCTTTAATAAGGGTAGTATGGAGATATATTCGTTCAAGCCAGGGAATCTATTGGCTTCCAAAGCCACTTGCCACCACAACTCTCTATATCCTATACTCTCCTCCCATGGACCCCCTCTTATATCACTTTTCACCTGGTCCAGAATAAAGAAGGTACTTTTTTCATTTCCAATACATCGGAGATGAATAAATGGCTCAAAGAGCCTCATGATTTTATATTTAATGACAAAAATGATTTTCATAGCAAACGGACAGTTACTACTGAAACTTTAAAGAAAAAAATGGACAGTTTTTCAAAATTATTGTATAAATGCAAGGCCATTACAATAGAAAATGGGTATTTGAATGAATGTTTACACCGTGGCATTGTTCCTAAGTGATTACGCACATGGAAATATCCCAATAATGTGCAGATAGGGTCTGTTTTTCACAGAGATTTGGTGAAGGTTTTTAACAAATGTGGTATGGAAATTGTTGGATGCATAATAGAAGAGAATGAAAGGAATCTTGTGGAGATTAAAGAACAAATAGATGAACTAGATCTACAAATTAAGGGGGATCTCCTTTTTGACATCAAAAAAGAGAAACAGAAATATTTTAGTATAAAAGGGGAGATAGAACAAAAATGCAATGAACTAGTGGAAAGGAAGTCAAATAAATTAAGAAGAGACATTTTGGAGTATAAGAATAACATTAGTTATCCCAATCCAATAAGCAAATCAGCTCCCTTACATCAGAACAACAACAGAAACAAATGGGCAAGTAGAAATAGAATAAGTAATAGGGATTACGAAAGGGAAGTTTTTGAAACTGAAACTAACCATTTTGATTATGACATAGAGTTCCCACCCTTAGAAACATCACGAAATGAACACATTCCAAAAGAAAGGAATCACTGGGATTTTCAAGGGAGAGGGGGGCCAAGAGGAAGAGGGCATTACAGGAGATAGAAACCCTCCCTCAAATTACGGAAGAAAACAAAAAGATAGAACAAGATGGTAACAAGTTTACTTTAAATGCTTTCACAATTTACAATTTCAGTGACCTACAGCTAACTAAAGAACATTTTTCATTAATGGAAAAAGGGTTCAAATTTATACCAACAAAGAGAGGGGATAGGGTACAAACAATATTGGACATAAAATTGTTTCTAAGAAAAATGAACTTAGAACTGCTATACAACAATGAAAAATATGGTATAGATAGAAAAACTATACAAGCAACTAAAGAACAACGAATTTTAAAAAACAAGTCCATTTTCAACCCACCCATACATGCCCAACTTAAAAATTTTGAAATTATCATGGAAGAGGGTATCAAAAAACTGGATAAGAGGGTCAAATATGTTAATAATTTAGGAAAAACTGAAAAGAAATATTTGGAAGACTTGAAAAATAACAAGGGGATTAGAGTCATGAAGCCTGACAAAGGCAGAGGAATTGTTATAATGGAGTCTACACAATATGAGGGCAAAATGAATGATATTCTTAGGGACGAAACAAAATATAAAGTGGTTTCTCGTAATGAGATTGATTTAGCATATATGAAGATTGACATGGCATTAACAGATATGAAAATGGAAAATGTTTTGGATGTAAAAATGTGGTCTTATTTAAAAACCAACAAACCAAAAATACCGGTAATCTTCGGCATACCGAAAATTCACAAGCAAAGTGATGACCCCCCTTTTAGGCCCATAGTGGCAGCAGAGGGATCCAAAACTACGGCGTTGGCAAAGTTTGTCGATGTCAAAACCAAACATATTTGGAAGAACAAAAGTGCCATACTACGTGACTCCTGGGACTTGTTAAGAGTGTTAGAACCCGAGTTATTTGGAAATGAAATTTTATTTGTGACAGTTGATGTAGTAGACCTATTTGGCTCAATACCATATGATGAAGGGATGTATATGTTTGAGGAAGAAGTATTTTGGGATAAGAACTTGAGTTTTGAGGAAAAGGTAGCGTGCACAGGTCTGATGGACCTAGTTTTAAAGAATAATTTCTTTGTCCACAAGGGAGAGTTTTTTCAACAAATAAAAGGAGTGGCGATGGGAGCAGCCTGTGCACCTACTTTTGCCAATCTTGTCCTGGCCAACTGGGAGGACAAGTATATTTTTTCCTCAAAGTATATAGAGTATTGTAAACTATACAAAAGGTTCCTGGACGATATCATAATATTTTGGACAGGAAGCATAGACAAACTAAATTAATTTCTTAATTATTTAGGTAATATAACCAACTTCCTTAAATTCACATATGATTATTCGTATGACAGGATTGCTTATTTGGACGTGGAAATATCAAAAACAATTAACTCTTTTGAGACAAAAGTACACAGAAAGATCACATATGTGAATTCTTTTCTTCATTTTGATAGTGAGCATCCAATACACTGCAAAAGAAATTTAGTTAAGGGCCAGTTCATCAGAGGGTCAAGAATGACAACATCTGATGTGGAATATGAGAAAGAATGTGAAAATTTAGAAAGAATGTTCACAGACAGAGGATACCCCAAGGAATTTATCAGCAAGTTTAGAACAGAGGTGACAAACGGGAGGAAAGGAAGATTTAAACCTATAATGGGCATAAAAGAGATTGTCAATGAGCAAAACGGAAACACAGAAGAGCAATATGTTAATTATGAACATTCATTAGTTTTAGAATATAATGAATTAAATAAGAAAGTGAAAACATTGTTTAACCAAGAATGGGGGAGATTCAAGGGCTTCACAGATTTGAGGGGTTTGGCAGAATCTAACCCAAAAGTGGTTTACAAGAATTCCCTAAACATAAAAAATATACTAGAAACAGGGAAAAACATAAATACATGGTTAGGGGATAGAACAAACACAAGTAAATAGTTGTGGCAAATGCAAACAATGTGAAATGGTCATAAATTGTGAGAAAATATATTTGGAATGTAGGGACATATGGTTGCATGGGAAGGGGCACTTCAACTGTGAGTCGAAAGGGGTAGTGTACTTAGTAATTTGCAGAAAGTGTCCTTCCTATTATGTAGGTAAGACGGAGAGATCCCTGAAAAAGAGGATCTACGAACATACCTACGATATTAGGAAAGGGAAGGACACCAACGCATTGTATAGACATACAACAATATGCAAAGAATATGACTATGCTTTCTTTATTCTGGACCAGGTGAAAAGTGATATAAGAGGGGGTCCATGGGAGGAGAGTATAGGATATAGAGAGTTGTGGTGGCAAGTGGATTTGGAAGCCAATAGATTCCCTGGCTTGAACGAATATATCTCCATACTACCCTTATTAAAGCTGAAAGCAGCTAAAGCCAAGTAGGAAAAGACATAATACATTTTACCACAAGATGGCGCTATTATTTAAGAAAGAATACAAAAATATTTACTGAAAACACTTATATAAATAAACACACAGCATCCAACAATTTTATGTGTAAACATTATTGAATGAACTTTGCAAACAAAAGAGAAAATACACTGTTTTCATAATGAATTAGGGAACAGTATTTATTAAAAGAGTTTGTGTTTTTAGATATTTTAATACACACATTTATAAGCATATATACTGTGCTTTTATTTTAAAACAATTTTGAATAGTCACCAAGTTAATTGGAAGAGTGACTTGATTGGTTCCTGAAATTTTAAATTTTATATAGAAAGGAAAGAAAGTTGTAATGGTTTTATCTGAGGAAGTCTACTGATAGACGAAAACGCATGTTTTAATAAAGCGTTTATACGGACATCTAAGCAGTTACGAGTGTTCCTTATCCTAATCCTTTTTTGGCTTCTATTTTTGTGAGTTTGACAGGTATATTTAAACCTTTCATTGTGGCTGATCTGTGTAGACATATTTAAGTTCTGAGAGTACTTGCATATTTATTTGGTGACACTATGTGGGCCACTCCTAACAGCCTTGCCGTTGGTCAAACAACCATTTTTATTAATATCAATATTGCACAGTAAAATTGGACACCCATTGTTAAGGGCCTTAAAGTAGCTGATAAGGAGTTGACTGGTAGCAGTGTCTGGGCAGAAGTGGGCATAGCTGGAAAACTAGGCCAGCCTTTACCAGACGTGTGTGTGTGCAAATCAAACCTCAAAGAGTGTGTGTGTCAACCACTTGGGCAGGGACATGAAGCACTGGTTGGGCAGAGAGGCTGCTGGAGGTCTTAGCTTGGTCACTCAGCTGAGATCTCAACTCTATAGCTGTGTCAGTTGGGAGTCTTATTAGGGATCTGGAGAAAGAATGAGAAACCAGCCCCAGATTGACTGTGGTCTCTATGTGCTCTTAATGGAAATTACACTTGATGCAAAGAGCTGCATCTGGAAATACTGTGTGTGTACCAGTCATCCTCCCAGTGAACGTTCCCCCACTGTTGTCAGTGGTGAGGATTGAGGCTCCTTCTACACTGGTCCAGAGGTGGGGCATCACGGGTTCCTATCACAAAATGGAATGTTGTGAATGCAGAATACCAGAAGGCCAAACTTGGTAGTTTGAAAGTTGAGAATGTCAAAGCCATGGAAACCCCAAATTCTTTCCCAGGGAAAGAATTCAGTTGGCCGTTTCTGTGGCTTCGGCATTTTCAGACCGGGTCAAGGTAAGTGTATGAACAGATAGGGAAGGACTTTAGGGTTAGGGCGCGGGTCAGGTAAGTATGAGATAGTGACGGACTTTAGGATTAGGGCGTGGGTCAGGTAAGTGTGCGGTAGTGATGGACTTTAGGGTTAGGGCTGGGTTAAGGATAGTGCATAGACAGTGGTGTATATATTAGGTTTAGTGTAGGTTTTAAAGGTGTTTGGTGTGATTGTGTTATGTGTGTGTTTTTCGGAACAGCGATTTTTTTCCCTGGGAAAAAAATTTGCTGTTTTGAAGTGTTGTTGTTATCCGAATTAGATCTTCCAAGTTCGAACTTATGGTGTTCGACACTTTGGAAGTTCAATTTTATGATATAGATCTGGGCATCACAGTTTTCCTTTATTTTTCTCTTAATCATTATGTATATTTGTAAGCAAGCTTATGTTTTTGTACACAGTGCGCGTGTGTGTGTGTGTGTGTGTGTGTGTGTGTGTGTGTGTGTGTGTGTGTGTGTGTGTGTGCGTGTGTGTGTGTGTGCGTGTGTATGTGTGTGTGTGTGTGTGTGTGTGTGTGTGTGTGTGTGTGTGTGTGTGTGTGTGTGTGTGCGCGTGCGTGTGTGTGTGTGTGTGTGTGTGTGTGTGTGTGTGTGTGTGTGTGTGTGTGTGGGTGTGTGTGTGTATATTATGGTATTTGTTATTATTCAATGCTGCTATAGAGCCCAGGTCATGACTGAACACAGGCCAGGTCCTAGCTCACTTAGCCAGTTAAAGAAATACATAAAAACAAATTAACAAAATAAACAGTAAAAAGTTTTAGTATGCCTACCCTCAAATTATTTGCATAATTAAAATATTTAAGGGTTACATTGTCAGCACATTTGTCCCAGTCTCCTTCAATAAACATACCACACTGAATGACATTTAACGACCTTTATTAAACTTCTATAAACATAACTTTGTTAACCAATATTTATTAATTACAACTAAAGGATAGTATAGCTGATTTAATCACTGCATAAACATCCATGTAATGTTAATCAGGATAGGGTGACCTTGCTCATCCTGACCCAGTAAGCAGCATTCATAGCTCCACTTGCTTACTTTACTTATGAAGCAGTGTCCCCACCACCTACTTCAATTACCATTTATTGAACTACACAGCCAACCAAATGAGCAGCATCCTTACCTTTGCTCGCTTATTTTGTTTATCGAACAGTGTCCAACTGCTCACTTTCCTTTCCCAACTCATTGAAATGAACATCCCACACCAGTAAAGGAACAGAAGACAGCAAGCCTACCCCTCTTCTCTGCCCTACTCAGACCGATAAAATAATCACAATCCCCACTATTCCACCAAAAAAGGGGATAGAGGGTGGGTAGCAAGTTCATGCCAAAATGTGACTCCTTACCCAGTTACACTCACATAAACCCCTTGAACCCCTCCCTACCCTTACCCCTTTTCTTCCCAGTCATCCCTCATTCCCATTTAACCGTTATATCTCCCATACTCTCTTAACTCCCATTAATATATTTATCTAACCCCCTTCTGAATATGTTCCTGGACAAATTGGTTTGTTACCAAACCTCATTTGTCCTAGTCCTCTTCAATAAACACATCATACTAAATGATGTTTGACAACCTTTATTAAACTTTCATAAACATAACTTTGTTAACCAATATTTATTAATTACAACTGAAACATTGTATAGCTTATTTAATCACAACATAGACATTCATGTAATGTTAATCAAGTCAGCATGACTTCACTTATCCTGACCCACTATGTATTGTCCATACCTGCACTCACGTACTTTACTTATGAAGCGGCATCCCACCACTCACTTCATTTACCATTTATTGAATTACACATCCAACGAAATAAGCAGTGTCCTTACATCTGCTCACTTATTTTATTTATCAAGCAGAGTCCAACCGCTCACTTTCCTTTCCCAACTCATTGAAATGAGCATCCAACACCAGCAGGGGAACAGAAGAGGATGAATCTGTCAATGTCCTTCTATAAGCTTTCCTTATAAAAGGAGCTCCAAACATCTGCAGCAAGCCTTTAATCCTAATGTCACCTGCCACCTCATCTAGCAGCACAAAACACAATCCCTCTTCTCCTTCCACTAGCCTGACCAAGCTGTTCCCCCTCACTTCTACCAAAACTTTCAACACTGTACATTAAAAAGGGTTAAGCCAAATGTCATTCAGTTTACTCCATTCTCTAAACCCAAATGGATCCCTGTCATCAACCTTTATAAGGAATATGATGGTAAATACTTCAGAGACTCATAACATTTTATAAATGAAGGTTAATAAATACGTAATAATGAAATAGATGATTTCATTCCTCAGTCCCCATGAATAGATGTATATAAAACGTTGCTTTTGTGACAAAAGGAGATATTGCCAACACAGCTAGCTGGAATTTTGTAAATAATTATATATCATTGGTGAATATTGAAATGATTAATAAGAGATGTTTCTGTTACAAATGTATTAGAACTGTATGTCATGTGTATATCAAACTGCTCTGTACAGATGTTTGTGTTGAAAAGGTATTTTGTAAAGTGCTTGTGCTTGAAATGTATCCACACTGTGCCCTGTTGGAAAAGAACAGAAATGTACATGCACTATTGTAACTGTTTAAATGTATATATTTTAACAGTGGAATCTGGAATAAAGTTAACTTCAGTCCGGCAAACCTCAGAAAAATATCTGAAATTAAACTGCTTTATATGCTGGGCCATAAAAGATGGTATCTTTCAGTTCTCAATGCAGCAAGAGATATAAAGTCTGTGCTAGGAAGCTTTCTGTATTATCTTTAGAATGAACTAATTACTTGTCATGAAAGCATGAAGAAATGCAATTGTTTTATGACTTCAAGCATCTGCCAAAGAATGGAGCAAAGCCCTTGTGTATGTATTTTTACAGGTAGATGCTAAATGCTACCACCTGCCATCAATGGTTGTTTTGCCCGGAAACTAGGGTCAGATGACAAGAAGTGATGTCATTCTGCAAGATATCCCAGCAGTAATATTTTAGATATTATTTCGAGAAGTCTCTTAGTGAGGCAGAGCATTCTGTGTTCTGTCTTGGACCTGACAACAACTAGAAGATCTATTCACCATATCTGCCTTGCTCTGTTAGTAAGTTCTTAGGTTATAGTAATTCTCTTAGCTTCAGTCAGGAATACAGTGAAGCTTAGTTTAGATATTTTTCTTTATTTATTTGAGACTGCCCTGCAATGTTGTTTTAAATATTTCCTGTTGTTTTGAACACTGATGTCACTGTAAATATCTGTTTAATATTGTCTTGTTCTTTTATTATTTATTATCGAATACAGGTATATTTAAACCTTTCATTGTGGCTGATCTGTGTAGAGATATTTAAGTTTTGAGAGTACTTGCATATTTATTTGATGGCACTATGTGGGCCACTCCTAACAGCCTTGCTGTTGCTCAAACTACCATTTTTATTAATATCAATATTGCACAGTAAAAGTGGACACCCATTGTTAAGGGTCTTAAAGTAGCTGATTAGGAGTTGACTGGTAGCAGTGGTAACTACCTTATAGTCTGGGCAGAAGCAGGCATACCTGGTAAACTGAGCCAGCCTTTCCCAGATGTGTGTGTGCAAATCAAACCTCAAAGAGTGTGTGTGTCAACCCACTTGAGCAGGGACATGAAGGACTGGTTGGACAGAGAGGCTGCTGGAGGTCTTAGCTTGGTCACTCAGCTGAGATCTCAACTCTATAGCTGCACCAGTGGGGAGTCTTATTAGGGATCTGGAGAAAGAATGAAAAACCAGCCCCAGATTGACTGTGGTCTCTGTGTGCTCTTAATGGAAATTGTACTTGATGCAAAGAGCTGCATCTGGAAATACTGTGTGTGTACCAGTCATCCTCCCAGTAAATGCTCCCCCACTGTTGCCAGTGGTGAAAATTGAGACTCCATTATTGGTCCAGAGGTGGGGCATCACAGTTTTCCTTGATTTTTCTCTTAATCATTATGTATATTTGTAAGCAAGGATATGCTTTTTTGCTCAGTGTGTGTGTGTGTGTGTGTGTGTGTGTGTGTGTGTGTGTGTGTGTGTGTGTGTGTTCTGGAATTTGTTATTATTCTATGCTGCTATAGAGGCAAGGTCATGACTGAAAACAGGCCAGGTCCTAGCTCACTTAGTTAGTTAAATAAACTTATAAAAACAGATTAACAAAATAAACAGTCGATAAAAGTTAATAAAATAAAGTGAAAAAAAAACCAAAGTTTTAGTGTACCTACCCTCAAATTATTTGCATAATGAAAATATTTTAAGGTTACATTATCAGCACATTTGTACCAGTCTCCTTCAATAAACATATCACACTGAATGGCATTTGATGACCTTTATTAAATTTCCATAAACATAACTTTGTTGACCAATATTTATTAATAATAACTAAAACATAGTATAGCTGCTTTAATCACAGTGTAAACATCCATATAATGTTAATCGAGATAGCATGAACTCACTCATCCTGACCCAGTAAGCAGCATCCATACCTCCACTTGCTTACTTTACTTATGAAGCAGTGTCCCACAACTCACTTCATTTACCATTTATTGAACTACACAGCAACCAAATGAGCAGCATTCTTACCTCTGCTCGCTTATTTTATTAATCGAGCAGCATCCAACTGCTCACTTTCCTTTTCCACCTCATTGAAATGAACATCTTACACCAGTAGGGGAACAGAAGAGAGCAAGCTGGCCCCTCTTCTCTGCCCTACCCAGACCGATAAAATAACCACAATCCCCACTATTCCACTAAAAAAGGGGCTAGAGGGTGGGTAGCAAGTTCATGCCAAATGTGACTCCTTACCCAGTTACACTTGCATAAGCCCCTTAAGACCCTCCCTACCCTTACCCCATTTCTTCCCAATCATCCCTCATTCCTTTTTAACCGTTACATCTCCCCTACCCTCTTAACTCCCATTGATATATTTATCTAACCTCCTTCTGAATATGTCCCTGGACAAATTGGTTTGTTACCAAACCTCATTTGTCCTAGTCCCCTTCAATAAACACATCACACTGAATGACATTTGATGACCTTTATTAAACTTCCATAAATATAACTTTGTTAACCAATAATTATTAATGCAGCTGAAACATTGTATAGCTGATTTAATCACAGTATAGACAGTCATGTAATGTTAATCAGGACAGCATGACCTCACTTATCCTGACCAAGTGAGTGGCGTCCATACCTACACTCACTTACTTTACTTATGAAGCAGCGTCCCACCACTCACTTCATTAACCATTTATTGAATTACACATCCAACCAAATAAGCAATGTCCTTACCTCTGTTCACTTATTTTATTTGTCAAGCAGTGTCCAACTGCTCACTTTCCTTTCCCAACTCATTGAAATGAACATCCAACACCAGCAGGGGAACAGAAGAGGATGAATCTGTCAATTCCCTACCATAAGTCTTCCTTATAAAAGGAGCTCCAAACTCCTGCAACAAGCCTTTAATCCTTATGCAACCTGCCACCTCATCCAGCAGCACAAAACACAATCCCTCTTCTCCTTCCACCAGCCTGACCAAGCTGTTCCCCCTCACTCCTACCAAAACTTCCAACACCGTACATTAAAAAGGGTTAAGCCAAACGTCATTCAGTTTACTCCATCCTCTAAACCCAACTGGATCCCTGTCATCAACCTTCCAAAGCCCTGCTATACAAATACCCAAAGCAGACAATTGTCTAAATGGCTGAAATTAAAACAATGATCCCTCTCCCATGCTAAAATAATAACCATAACATTGTATAACCTCTATATATTAACTAATGCTAACCACTGAAAGTAGCCTCATACTGATTCCCAAGTCAACACCTGCCAAATGTGCCACCAAACTATTAAACCCAATGCCACATGAAACCACACAAGAGCACTTGCATACCATCATGAATACCTGCAGCTCTTTTTACCGCCCAGTGTATATAATGACCAAAATGAGATTTCTTTTTCCAAAATTCAATTTAATAACAGTCCTGCCATCCCAACAAGCCACAAAACCACCCCCACCAAATTATGCCTCCTGACTCAACACCTCCTGCCACATTTGTAAACAAATGCAAATCCCCATGAACAACCCTATCCATCTAACAAAAGGCCATCCCACCAAAATGTTCCAAAAGGCATCACAATGGTAAAATAATGCACCAGCTTATTAACCCTCAACCAAAATTACCCAAATACACTGGCTGACATGCAACCTCAGAGGTCCAACAAGCTGAACAACATCCTTAATCCACTATTTGCCCTTTGCTTTCCCCTCAAAGTTTTTCATTCCATGTTACCTTTGTATCTGGTAAGGAATTAAAACATGGCCTACATCTGCAAGAAATCCCAAAACAATGCCTTGGCCAAGCCTTCTAACTTCTGTGTTTTCAATGAAGCACCCAGTTCCTCACGTATCCCCCAAATACACCTGCATACCTACAATGGTCCATCAAACCCAACCTACTCTTAAAAGTCATGCATATACCGGAACACCTCCAATCAGCCTAAAGCACAAGTCAAACAGTACATGTGTTACTCACACTAAAAACCTTAACCTAGTACATGACATTAGTGAAACCTGCTTGAGGGACAGATTTGTCACCCAGAGGATAGCACACCTTTGGAACAAACTCCCACTTCATGTCAAACAAAACACCTCATAGGCCATCTTGAAACACAATCTGAACAACTGGATGGCTAACCTTAAATTCACCTTATCCTTGGATTTCACCAACAGTGCTAACTCTCAAAGTAGGCCACCGAGCAACCCATCAGCAAAGCCTTGACAAAGTAAAACTTAAACCCCATTGCCATGCCCACAAAATCTGACCCAACCTCATGCTGCTTTGAATCCACCCCCCTGTGGACAACCCCAAATTCCCTGTGAGCAAATCCCAAGCCTGCTACACCTTGCCCCTGGTGCACCTCCTCCTCACCTGTCTTCCCACTACTCCCAACTGCACCAATTCTGACATGCCTAAATGAGTACCTAATAAAGTGGGATTACACTTCATCACAAAACTCCAGAAGCAGGAACACCAACCAAAGCATCATCCATCACTTTCCAAGTCCACTGCCTTCAGGCTACTGAGTGATCCCCAATCTGCACTTCCCCATCTGCAACCTGATTGCACACCACTCTAACCACCAACATATCCAGTACAGCAGAATCCATCACCTTCAGGCCACCAACTGATGCCCACTCTGCAGTCATCTATCTGCAAGCTCACTGTGCACCACTCTAACGGCAGGAATGTTCATACCTGCAGAATGCTTCACATTTCAAATAACTTCCTACAGGTCACCAACTGATATCTACTTTGTGCTTCCCAACTGCAAAAAAAAAATGCAAATCATCTGCACACACAAATCAAAACTTCTTAATGACATTAGACATTGTCAAGGGTCTAGAATCAACTACACAGATGCTACACTGCCCTGCCTCCTCTAACCTCAATAACCTGGCACTGCAGTATCCCCATCAAATCCTTTCACAGCCAATGAAAGAAGAGAAAAAATAAATAAATAAATAATGAAGGGCAGGTATGGTAAAAACTGCATGGAAGTACCATTATAGTAAAGCCCAGATACAAACGTCCAGAGAAATTTTTTGTAAGATATCTATTTCAAGTAATGCCTTAAAGTAAATTGTGAGATTAGTTGAAACTGGCTGAAGATATAATGTCCTCAGCAGCCCACTGTAGCACCTTTCTAACCTGAGAAATGTACCCTGACCCAGAAATCAGAGTACTTCTGAAGCCTTGTGTGACCTAAACAGTGCAACAAATGAAACTTGTACATTACACCAGAAGACATTCAATAGGATGAAGATAAGCATGCCCAGTGCAAATCCTGCCCTTTCCTTTCCTCTTTCCCTTCCCCCTTTTCCCCCATTAGTGAGGTAAAATCCTTGACATTCTGTGAACATCTGACAGCCATGAGCTATGCCTAATTATGCTCCTCAGAGGTTTGCCCATCGTGAAGAAGGGGCCAACCAAAATGAAGCAAAACCTGGCATTCTGCGAAAATCTGCACAGTTAAAAGGCCTGAAGAATTCCACTTCTACCACACAGTTGAAGTAAATACCTTCCTAATGGACTGCATGTCTGCCCATACCTCACAACCTCTTAGAAAATTTGAACAAAGCCTAACCGAATAGGGGGAACAAAGGCCCAAAATAGGGATTGAATTTAAATATTGCTCGTATAACTTAGAAAGGCACTGGCATAACAGGATTTGTCTTAGCATGTATCTCCTGAAGGAAGCAGTTATGCAGCTGTGGCTATGTATGTGCGGCAATAAACCATTAGTTATAATGCTTCCCAGTCTGTGCACAGCTGTAAAAACCGCTGCTTATACAAACAGCACACCAACAATGAAAAGCTCTGAAAACTTAGAAGAGTTCTTTTTGGAGAAGAAGCACAGTCACTTTAGAAATGAAAGCTCCCTTGCTATTGGAAAACTGTTGTTGAAGAGTTGGCAATTCCTGAAATATGTGTCAACTGAGTGACCAACACTCAGTCGTACCAACATTCAGGCGGTGAGTTTACACATTAAATTGAATTCCAGCACTTCCTTTCTCCCAAGATGCCATCAAACCACTCAAAAGTAATGGTACTCACCCAATGAGCCAAACAAACAAGATGGGCCTCTCCAATTCCTGTGACATGGGACTCGCACCATCGAACACTCAACCATCAGTTTCCCACCTAAATACTGAATATTTCATGCTGATTTCCAACCACACCACCTAACCCATTGGGAAAGTGTGGGTGCACAATGCAACACCAAACCCTTGGAACTACAGAGATACCACCCAGTGAAATCTGGACAATCCAATACAAAGGTGGGCCAAAAGGCTCCTCCACATTCCATCCAAACAAACAAACCACCCTGTGGGTCATAGGTTCATAGAGATTGGTATAATGGTATAGGTGTTTACCTTACAGACACAAGGTGTAGGGTTTGATTCTCACATGGGTGATTGGCTAGGCTTAAAATAGTCCACAAGGGCAGTTAGCCTAGTACTAATCTATGAACCTATGAACCTATGTATACTAGGCTAATGGCCATGGAGCCTTCACAAGCCTGGCCCCAAAAAATTGCCCAGACACTGTGCCACCTGATGTTAGTTCACAGTGCCCCTATCCAGAAGAACAACTGGAATGATCCCTGGAGTGAACTTTCTGTTACCCAGCCACTCGTCAAGATTTCTCTTGAAGAGGGCCAGTGAGGTGTTCTGCTTGATATGAATGGGAATAGCTGCCCCCCCCCTCTAGACAGAGTACAACCTTTCCAGAACAAATGGACTTCCATACTCTGTCCAAACACCCACCCGATGGGACCACAAGCCAGAAACAGTGACGACTGCCAAACATTGCTCCTATAAACCTAGAAAGGAGCCAACAAATGCACCCCTTCCCTTTTTTTTTTTTTTTTTTTTTTTTTGTTTTTTTTGAAAGATGTGGAGTCTCGACAGTAGAGCAGCACTCGGGGTTGCCTTGTGGCCTGCAAAAACACCCCAGAATGAGTCGCACAGCTTGGCTGAATGAAGTCAGATGCTTCAATCATACTTCTCAACCTCTTAGGGAAAGCATCTGGACAAAGCCATGAACAAAAGTGGGACAAAAGCCCCAAACAAGGACAACTTTTTTTTTTTTTTTTATTATAATATTGCTCTTACAAACTCAGAAAGTGGATGGAACAACTGGCCCTGCACAGCATGAATCTTTTAAAGAGTTTGAAGTCAAAACTCAAATGTCTGGAATACTTTTGAAAATGGACCAAACACCTGAGGCAACAATCCTCTCAGTGCTTCCCCCATTCTGCACCCCATGAAATGACAAAACCTCAGAAGGCAATAAAGTGTTCACAGAAACACCTCCAAAAAGAAGAACCAAACCAGTGTAAGGCTTCAATACACAGCCAAGACAGCAAAACAGTGTTAACTAGGGCAGTACACCACACTCTACTACACTTCCCACTCCTCACAGAGCATGCTGCATACAAATGTGGAAAAGAAATAAACAGCACCCACTTGCACATTAATCAATATAATTCCAAATTAATAAATGTCGTTATTTCACTACTAATACCCAATAACCACTAGTTAAAAATCATAGCTCAGTGAGGAAAAATGTTAGAACGCACGCAAAAGGCACTTGCTTAAATAAGCAACCAGTCTGAACATGCAAACACCATAAACTTTAAAACCGACAGACCCATTTTAACCACTTAACCATCTCACTCAAAATCTGAACAGTTGAGAGGTAAAGCATTAATATGCCATTGCTTAGCCATCTTAATTTACTCACATACTAATAATTTAAGGAAACAGAAGGAGAAACTGGAAAGATTTTCAGTAATAACTTTTAGTTATGTACTTACCATAACTTTAGATGTTTGGGATCCATCTTGCCTACATTCTGTACTGATGGGTTCGGAACCGATCCTCGGCTCCGACTCGGCACGCTATGCTATAGAGCGAAGTCTCTAATTGGCTGAGCTATTCTATATCCCAGGATGCACCACCACCAATTCCCCAGATCTTGTTTGTCCACACACATGCACCCACACATGCACTGCTGATATAACATTGCCAGATGTTTCAAGATGAAACGGTCGAACTCGAACCGTCCGGTCTCTTCTGATCTCCAAGGCAGAGGGAAGGAGGGTGGGTATTAGGAATGTAGGCAAGATGGATCCCAAACATCTAAAGTTATGGTAAGTACATAACTAAGAGATGTTATGTGATCCTATCTCGCCTACATTCTGTACTGATGGGACAGCGTCCCTAGCACCTGATTCCTTGGTGGCTCACTGGAAAACACTCCTGAGAACTGTGGAACCGAAGGAAGCTCACCCCCGAGATGCCACATCCAATTTGTAATGAGAAATAAAGGTGTGAGGAGAGGACCAGGTAGCCGCAACACAAATGTCACTAATGGCAAGCTTAGAATGAAAGGCTGTTGAAGTAACCATAGCCCTTGTAGAATGAGCTTTCACAGTGGTTGTAAGCTCTTTATTAGAAAGAAAATAAATATGACTGATACAGTCTCTGATCCACTTGGCAATAGTGACCTTCATGACGGCTTTGCCCAATTTATTGTCTGAAAAGGACACACAACAACTGATCTGTTTTTCGTGTTTGGTGTGTCCTATCTAAGTAGAAACGCAATTGTCTGTGGACATCCAATGAATGGAAGATATATTCTTCTCTGTCTGAGTAATTGGGGAAGAAAACTGGAAGTTCCAAAGACTGTTGAAGACAAAAACTAGAACAAACTTTGGGAACAAAAGATGGATTAGGCCTAAGGGATACTCTATCCTTGTGAAAATACAGGTACGGCGGGTTGACACATAGGACTTGAAGTTCCAAAACTCTTCTGGCTGATGTAACTGCCACCAAAAAAGCGGTCTTCCAGGAAAGAAATTTCAAGTCAGAAGTTGCTGCTGGTTCGAAGGGGGAAGAGGTCAAGGCACCTAATACGAAATTGAGATCCCATGGTGGAGCAGGATGAGAAACTGGAGGACGTAGCAGCCCAGCACCTTTCATGAAGGCTTTACACAACTTATTGCTCATCAGAGGTGGGTCTATACTTGCATGAAAATTAGAAATAGCTGCTAATTGAACCTTAATGGTAGAGACTGAAGAACCTTGATTGAATAGGGAAGCTAAGAATTTCAAAATGTCCGCCACCGGGGCAGTAATAGGATCTAAACCCCGGAGTTGGGCCCAAATGGCGAATCTCTTCCATTTACTATTATACATTTTCTTAGTCGAATTCTTGTGGGCCGAGGACAAGATATGTATAACTTCTGAGTCCAAAACCTGGTTCCTGACTATAGTCGGAAGTGGAGGAGCCAAGCTGTTAACTTCAGTGAGTGAAGGGACTGGTGAAGCTGTCCCGACTGGTGGATCAAGAGATCTGGAACCTGGTCCAGGAACCATGGACCGTCCAGTGCGTATTTCCGAAGAAATGGCAGCCAGACTTGACGAGGCCAGTATGGGGCAACTAAAATCATCTTACACTGCAAGTGAATCGCCTTCTGGATCACCCTGGGGAGAAGGGGAACTGGAGGAAAGGCGTACAGTAAGCCGGTGGGCCAAGCTTGGACTAGGGCATCCTTGGGAAACCCCCCCCCCGGAACCGGAGTAAGAGAAAAGAACCGTAGACATTTCGTGTTGAGGGGAGTTGCAAAGAGGTCGCAACAACGAGTTCCCCATCTTCTGAAGATCTGAGATGCTACTCTGTCATTCAGAGACCACTCGTGCGGGGAGAGAATGGTTCTGCTCAGTCTGTCTGCTATCACATTGGATCTCCCCGTAATATGTGTTGCTACCAAGAAATGGTTGGTTGCAACAGCCCAATTCCATACTCTCATGGCCTCTCTGCAAAGAGGGTAGGACCTGGTCCCTCCCTGCTTGTTCAGGTATCAGACTACTGACATGTTGTCAGACTGAACGGCAATCATACCTTGGGGGAGGTAGCAGTGTAGTGCTTGAAGCGACAGAAGCACTGCCCTCATTTCCAGTATGTTGATGTGTAGGGAAGTCTCATTGGGGTGCCACTTGCCTTGAACTGACCTGCCCAGGTAATGTCCCCCCCACCCCATCTGGGAGGTGTCCGTAGTCAAAGTGGCCACTGGAGGAGGAGGAACGAAGGGTCGCCCCTGATCTAGGTTGGACGAGGTAAGCCACCAATGGAGGTCCTGTTTGCACGTCTCCGTGATTATAATTTGGTGACTGAGAGGAAGTTCCTGATATGACCACTGGACCGACAGGAGCCACTGGAGAATCCTCATGTGTAATCTTGCTAAGGGGACCAGGAGAACGGTAGCCGACATGGAACCCAACAGTTGTAGGACTATCCTTGCTGGGGCTTGGCGTTTGAGGAGCAATGCTCGGACTTGAGATTGTAATGTTTCTATTCTCTCTGTAGGAAGATAGACCCACATTTGCCTTGAGTCTATGTCTACCCCGATAAACCGTATAAGCTGAGATGGCAGCAACACAGACTTTTCCCAATTGAAGGTGATTCCTAGGGAAGTTCCTAGAGATATAGTGGCTGCTAGGTTCTGTAATAGTAGATGCCTGGAGGTGGCAGTTAGGAGCCAGTCGTCTAGATACGGAAACACCTGGAATCCTAGACTCCTCAGGTGAGCAGTCACCACCGCCAAACATTTGGTGAACACCCTGGGGGCTGTGGTGAGACCAAAGGGCAGTGCGCAGAACTGGAAATGACTGTCTCCCAGGCTGAAGCGCAGATGTCTCCTGGACGCCTGATCTACCAGAATGTGATAATAGGCGTCCTTGAGATCTATGGAGCACATCCAAACACCTTTCTCCAGTAGCGGGAGAATGGATTGTAAGGTGACCATCCAGAACTTGGACTTCTTGACTGATCGATTCAGGTTGCTGAGATCCAAAATGGGCCTCAAGTCCCTGGTCTTTTTTGGCACCAAAAAGAATTTTGAGTAAGTCCCTAATCCGGTCTGGTCTACGGGGACCGGTTGGATGACTCCTTTTTGAAGCAGCTTTGAAATTTCGATGGCTGCAATATCCCGTTGACTGGGTGGGGGGTCCGGGATTTTCCTGGATGGAGGGGAGGGGTGTGAAAAGGGGATGACGTAACCTCCGGCGATGATTCGGAGCACCCATTGGTCCTGAGTGATACTCTCCCAGGCCTTTAGGTGCCTCGAAAAACGACCCCCGACTGGCTCAGGAGCTGCGCAGTCGGGCAATCCTTCAGGGATGCTGAGAGGTTGAAGAGCCACGAAAGGACTCGCGGTCTCCAGTGTTGCGGGGGCCTCTGCCGCCTCTGGGACGGCGTCTTCCAGAAACATTTCCCCCTCCTCTGCCTCTAGAGGGGGGATCGTCCTGCTGTGAGGGGTAATTCTTCTGAGATTTACGGAACCACATTTTCCCTACTCTTTTAGCCTTGGGATAAGGCTGAAAGGGAGAGGAAAACCGTGCTCCTACGGCAGTCAAAGTCTTACCCTCTTGTTCACAGCGGGTCAAGGTGTCTTTTACCTTGGGTCCAAACAAAGAGGACCCATCAAAGGGAGCGTCGGCAAAGGAAGACTTGAAGGCCTCCGCAAAATGACACAGGCGGAGCCAGGCTTGTCTCCGTAGAGCAACACCCGTACCCACCGCTCTACTCGCCACCTCGGCTGCATACGAAATGAGCCTCATGGAAGAGTTCGATATTGACGACAGGGTAGCCAACTGAGAGCTAACCGTCTGGGCTAACTGCTCAGGCAGGTTACCAGAGAGGGTATCTGAGAGTTCCTTGATCAGGTCCCTCTGAAGTCTAGTGAAGTGCGTGAGGTAATTCAGAGACCTTAATGTAAAGGCTGCTGAAGAAAGGGTGCACTTCCCGTACCGGTCCATCCTCCTAGACTCCTTATTAGGAGGATGGACGGATGTTGAAGCCTCTGCCACATCTTGCTGGGTAGCAGATGCCACCACCATAGCATCTACAGCCACACCCTTGGTGAGAAATTCCTTTTCCGGGGGCGCTGACAAAAATTTGTTAGGGCGAGCAGGCACCGGTTCCACAGAATCTGGATGTCCCCACGCCCTTCGAGAGATTAAATCCAGGAGCTCATCGAAGGGCGGAGACACCCAGGAGGCGGAGGGCTGAGCCCCGAAGGCCTTGAGGAACACCGACTCGTCAGAGGAAGGGGGTTTGGTCTGCTAGCCGCCTCGTTGCTTGAGGACTTCCAGGATGTCCGCAAAGGAGACATCATCCGAGGACGACTTGGGGGATCCTTCTGCATCATCAAGATCGGTGTCGGAGGTGATAGACTCGTCAGGGGAGTCGACGTGCTTCCTCTTGCACTGTTTTTTTCTTGGGGGTTCCTCCGAAGACTCTTCAGAGGGACCGCCAGGAAGAGGGGGACCCCCAATGGGGGTGACCTCAGGCCCCAGGGCTCCGCTGTCTTGAGACAGGGGGACTACAAAGGACCCAGTCTCCATGCCTAGGGAAGGTGCCGGGGAGATGGTGGAGGTAGCCAAAGAAGATTTGGCCAAAGCACTCCTCATGGCTCTAAAGGCCGGACCCCCAAAGCCATAACAGCAGACGGCACTCCCACAGCCGACGCACTGAGAGAGAGGCTCGGAACCGAAAACATCGGTCCTGAAGCGTCACCCCCGGGGCCGACTGAAGAGGTCCGTGTACCGAACTCCGACCCAAAGGCCGGAGTAGGAGTAAGGGTCGGAGCCGACCCGGACACCTCCATCGGCTCCATCAGCACCGACTCCAACGGTGCCGAAGCTGTTGGAGGAGGAACCAAGGCTAAAGGGTGGACCATCAGCTCTGAAGCCGACTGGGCTGGAGCCGAAACTAACTTTTTGAAGACTGGAGACTGAAACAGCCTTTGGAGCACCCTGTCAATGTCCGAATCTGACATCTTGGAAGATCGGGAGGAGATCGAACGGGTCCGACTAGACTTCTCCACCGGCTCCAAAGGACTGGGGGACCGGCTCCGAATTGTCTCTATCAAAATCGGTGCCGAAGGAGACTCCATTGTAATTTCCCTCGGTGCCGAAGAGGACTCCGGCGCCGAAGGGGAAGAGTCTGAGCGAACAACCCTCATCGGCTCCGAAATCAGCGGAGCCGATGAAGGTGATCCGCCTCTCGAAGCTCCAGCCATCGGCTCTGAAGCCAGGGGAGTCAAGGCTGGAGGCATCGAGGCAGACCGTTCCGCCCTCGGCTCCGAAGTCCGTGGAGCCGATGGAGAAGCCTGCCTAGATTTCTTAGTGGTCAGTTCCGACGGGCTGGTCAGAGCCGACGATTTCTTTTTCTTTGAGGAAGAAGAAGAGGAAGATAAGGCCTCTTCAAATGTAGGCTTAATAAGTCCTTTTAAAATCAATTTATTTTTCTTCTCTTGGAGGACTCGAGAGGAAAAAGCGTGACACACACTACAAGACTCTTGAAGGTGTTTGGGTCCTAAACAGTACACGCAAAGGGAGTGATCGTCCGTTATGGACATTTTGTAATTGCATCTAGTGCATTTTTTAAACCCAGAGGGTCTGTGCTCTTTTGACATAATGCCAAACAGTTAGAAAAAAACACAGGAAAAAAAACTGAATAATCAGAACAAACTCACTTTACAGTAAAATATAAGTTAACCAAAGGGTATTGGTCACACAACAGGAGGGCCAAGAACCCTCTAACTAAAAACGGGAACTTGATCACCTCACAAAACGCTACACAAAAAGGCTCACTCACGCACGAGGGGAAGGCCCCTCTAACTTAAATGAAAACCTTTCCCTGAAAAACAATTTTTTCACCACAAAAATGTTCAGAAAACTCACTCATACACATCGATAGCCGTTAAAACAGCTTTTTGGTTAAGTTTAAGAAAATTTCTGACAGAAAATTCTAATAAAGAAAGCACTTAGCTCAGCCAAGCTCGAGACCACGTCTTTGCTTTGTAAGCGGCAAACGAGATCTGGGAAATTGGTGGTGGTGCATCCTGGGATATAGAATAGCCCAGCCAATTAGAGACTTCGCTCTATAGCATAGCGTGCCGAGTTGGAGCCGAGGATCGGCTCCGAACCCATCAGTACAGAATGTAGGCGAGATAGGATCACATAACATCTACCTATTTAACCACTTACACTGGAACTGTGTACCACCTCATTTAAACCTACAAAGAAAACATATTAATGTTTAAATCAAGTTAGTTTGTAATTTATTTAACCTACACCATTCATCCCAACCCCTTGGCAAATTAACCGTATTAAACTTAAAAACCCCAAAGTTCTAATATCACCATTATGACTACAATAGATTTGAAAATCTATTATTAGAGAAAGAAAGGAAATACTGTACCACCATACTCACCTCATTCCTCATATCACCATTAACCCCACGGCCTACCTGACCACCAAAGTTCTTACAGGTCGTCTCAATGTAATCCTGCTCCATAGCAAGTTCACGCCAAAATGTGACTCCTTACCCAGTTACACATGCATAAACTCCTTAAGGTCCCCCCCACCCTTATCTCATTTCCTTGCAATCATCCTTCATTCCCATTTAACCCTTACACCCCCCCTACCCGTATAACTCCCATTAATATATTTATCTAGCCCCCTTTGAAGATGTCCCTGAACAAACTGGTTTGTTACCAAACTTTATTTTTCACTGTTTACAACATTTCATTAATAATGAGTCTAAGCAAAACCATTTTATACCTATATTGGGAAAAAGAATAACATTCTTATATAGGGTAAATAAAAAATGTAAAGGATTTCATACTTGTTTGGATTCATATGTATTCTCAGCAACAGTTTCAGATAAAAGATAATTTTGTTATAGACGACACAGACTTAACACTGTTACTAATTTTGCTGGTAGACCAACTCTGATATGAACATTGCCATATTTGGGAGAAAGTGATAAGTTCCTTTGAAGTAAACAACCTAATGAGGTCATTATATCATGTCATATATATCATTAGCAATGTTATAATGTTTAGATTCAACATAGAAAGCAGGCATGAAATACATGATAATATTGAGTTGTGGTTCTGGTTCTGGAAAAGTGGACAGTAGTCCCACTATGTCATGTTGAGCTTCATACAGCCATAGTACTAATAAGGTTAGAAAACCTAGTAATATAGATGCGGTTGTATTTCTAAAGTAGTTCTACCTCTCAGAAAAGTGGACATCTGTTGCATAATTTTTATATAGAATAATGCATGGAACCAGAAATAAGTGTGGACTGTCACCAAGCTACTTTTATCTTTAATTCCATTTATAAGCAGAGATGACAACC